>NC_092162.1:41752035-41767035 GCF_045791955.1 Oncorhynchus clarkii lewisi
GTTGTAGCAAAGGAGTCTTCGGTTGCCTAGGCAATGCCCACATCCTTGCAGCAGTAGTCAAAAGCAAAGGAAAGGAGAAAATGTGAATCAGAATGGTTTTTATTTTTTGCTATTCGCACGGTCATAACGATAACCGCGGTCATTTGGCTGACCAATGACTGTCGTCCAAAATTCCATGACCGTCACAGCCCTAGTCTGGAGCTCAAAAAGCAGTACTCAAATCAGGGATCCAAAAGATCGGCTCTTTCACAGATAGGATTTGATTCCCGACATTCACCGAAAATAGAGCTGTTCGTTCATGAACAACCCATCGCTAGTTTGAATCAAAGTTCCCAACCCAATAGGTTGATGTTTTCCTCAATCAACTCTGTTTTGGTTTGCACGTCTAGACACAACTTTCCACAACGCTTTCCTGATTGTAACAAGGAAACAAATGCCCAGTACTGACCTGAAGGGGAAAATCCCTTGTAGTGCCTGTTTCAACAAATAAAGTGTGCCTACTTATTCTACACAGATAGGACTAAGAAAATACTTTCTCATAACATGGCAGATCAATGACAAGCCATCAAATTCAGGTAATCTCTAATCAACTGGAGTAGCTGTCTTTCTTTTAGCATTTATCTCCTGTGTTTCTCAACATAGGCTACTTAAAATGAACCATTTGTAATGGTAGTCTCCTTACAAAAACAGCAGATATTACAGAGCACGTCTACTCAAAAGAGCAGCAGTCTACACCTGACTAAACAGCCCCCCCATCTTACCTATGGTGTTTACTATTTTACCAACATGTCTGTGTGGCCCTGTCTATCTAACCAGTCCTCTCCAAACGATGGTGTTTACATGAGTTTCACCTGGCCTCTGTGTAGACCTTTCGGGTCACCCTCCATTAATAACAGAGAGGACCCTGACCTACAACACTACTGACAGGTCTGGGAACTAGGGTTGGTGGCCCTCGGCAGTCTGCAGTCACGGTCCGCTCCAAGCAGGTTAATGATATCAAGTCTCGTGTCGAGTCCTTATCTCATCTTTGCCGTTTGTGGTCTTAACCTTGGTTTTGATGGGGAAAATCTTTCAGGTGCTAAAACCCCAGAGGGGCCTTGGGTGGAGGATTGTATTGAAAGTAGCTAAACAGTCATGCAGTAAACGCAGACGACACCATTCTGTATACTTCTGGCCCTTCTTTGGACACTGTGTTAACAACCCTCCAGGCAAGCTTCAATGCCATACAACTCTCCTTCCGTGGCCTCCAATTGCTCTTAAATACAAGTAAAACTAAATGCATGCTCTTCAACCGATCGCTACCTGTACCTACCCGCCTGTCCAACATTACTACTCTGGACGGCTCTGACTTAGAATACGTGGACAACTACAAATACTTAGGTGTCTGGTTAGACTGTAAACTCTCCTTCCAGACCCATATCAAACATCTCCAATCCAAAGTTAAATTTAGAATTGGCTTCCTATTTCACAACAAAGCATCCTTCACTCATGCTGCCAAACATATCCTTGTAAAACTGACCATCCTACCAATCCTCGACTTTGGCGATGTCATTTACAAAATAGCCTCCAATACCCTACTCAACAAATTGGATGCAGTCTATCACAGTGCAATCCATTTTGTCACCAATGCCACATATACTACCCACCATTGCGACCTGTACGCTCTCGTTGGCTGGCCCTCGCTTCATACTCGTCGCCAAACCCACTGGCTCCATGTCATCTACAAGACCCTGCTAGGTAAAGTCCCCCCTTATCTCAGCTCGCTGGTCACCATTGCATCTCCCACCTGTAGCACACGCTCCAGCAGGTATATCTCTCTAGTCACCCCCAAAACCAATTCTTTCTTTGGCCGCCTCTCCTTCCAGTTCTCTGCTGCCAATGACTGGAACGAACTACAAAAATCTCTGAAACTGGAAACACTTATCTCCCTCACTAGCTTTAAGCACCAACTGTCAGAGCAGCTCACAGATTACTGCACCTGTACATAGTCCACCTATAATTTAGCCCAAACAACTACCTCTTTCCCTACTGTATTTAATTTATTTATTTATTTTGCTCCTTTGCACCCCATTATTTTTATTTCTACTTTGCACATTCTCCCATTGCAAATCTACCATTCCAGTGTTTTACTTGCTATATTGTATTTACTTTGCCACCATGGCCTTTTTGCCTTTACCTCCCTTATCTCACCTCATTTGCTCACATCGTATATAGACTTGTTTATACTGCATTATTGACTGTATGTTTGTTTTACTCCATGTGTAACTCTGTGTCGTTGTATGTGTCGAACTGCTTTGCTTTATCTTGGCCAGGTCGCAATTGTAAATGAGAACTTGTTCTCAACTTGCCTACCTGGTTAAATAAAGGTGAAATAAAAATCTCACACACACACTACCCTGCTGGGGGTTTCCCCATCATGCTCATGGCCAAAATATCAATAGATCAGATACAAATCTCCCCCTTGGCTAAGGTTACAGATTGAGAATTCTGCTCATGCAGTTACTCTGTAAAGTTGTGTCAAATCAAAACTACAGCAATCATTGCCTAAGCATTATATTTAAGCTGGCATACATTACACTGGCATCTTGTCTAATATCAACTTAAACGCTACAAGCACAGAGGTACAGAGACCCGGTGGGTGGGTGGGTGGGTCTGTCTCTGTCTGTCTCTCTCTCTCACCGGACATTGTGTTGGCGTTGGGCTCTGGAGAGGGGCTGATTCAGGCAGACCCTCAGGAATACCATCCACATGCAGCAGGTCCCAGCTATACCAGGACGAGAGGCGATTAAAACGCACCATTCTCAATCCTCACTTACTGTAGATGCAAAACAAGTCCAACAAAAGTCCAAATGTCATCACTCATTTAGGAAGGTCTGGAATTTAAAACAAAGTCTCTACGAGATCCAAAAAACATGACAGCTCAGAAAAAAAAGAGGAAGAATCCAACCAAAATCCACAGAGGAGGGGGTGTCCAAAGTGCTGAGGTGGAGGAGGATTAGAGCTACTTCCTGTCGGTCACCAAAGCAGTAGTTCCCGGAATCTCTCTGTCTCCTGGCAGGTCAATCATGACACTGAGATCATAAAAATGCTGTGTGTTCTCCCTTCTCCCGTGAAGCCTCAACACACTCTACTATCCAAGTCTCACACATTAACACACAGCCACTGCTCCTGCAGCAGTTGAACTGGCTCCTAGCCCCTCCCGGTCATAACGGAGCTCCCAGCCCTGATAGGCCGCAAACAGCAGACATCAGTCCCCACCTGGCTCAGCATACTCAACAAACACAGTAGGCCCACTTTACACACAACACCACACTTAGTACACAGAAATATCCCCATTCATGCTGGATAAACAAACCTTCTATAAGAAATGCATATGTCAGGTAGGGATAGTTAGATAAACAACTTGGGTTTCAATTGAAGACACGTTCAGTATTGCACTATTAAATGACACAGCTTTACAGTACTTGGTTGAACCACCAAGATGGACCACATCTACACTACAGCATGTATACTTCAGCATCTAATATCCAAGAGCAATGAAATATCAAACAAAATCCAGCATTTTCACAGCGGAGTTGTCTATTAAAAGTTGAAGAACAAAAACATGAAAGTTAACTCGTATGTCAATTTGTTTCTTCTTAGTTAAGCTGAGATGTGTGAATCGGGTGGCCGGTAGCCTAGCGGTTAAGAGCGTTGGACCAGTAACCGAAAGGTGGCATGGTTCGAATCACCGAGTCGACTAGGTGATGAATCTGTCAATGTGCCCTTGAGAAAGGTGCTTCACCCTAATTGCTCGTGTACGTCACTCCGGATAAAAGCGTCGGCTAAATGGCAAAACGGTAAATTAATTGTTATTCATTTCACTGAACAGGGGTGGAAGTGCTCCCGGAGATCGTCAAACGTGATCCCACACAAATGCACGCGACTCCTCCCCGTTGTTATTTCAAAACGACTCATGCGCCAAATTGCTGGATTGTCCTCGTTGTGTATTTCCCACAGAGGTTTGACGGCCTGAAATGAGTGAGCTGTTCATTTTGTTAGCCTATTCCGAGCAGAACAATCACTACTGTAGTCTAGGGGGGAAAAGACATGCGTGGGAGCACTGTGCTTAGTGGGGAAAATGACACCGAGGTCAAGGAGAAACAAATAAGGACAACTGTTTTTCACCCTTACCCGTCTTCCTGCTACCATCAAAGGACTTTCATCAACACAGGACACTGCAGTCCTACAGTATTTAAAGTCGGTTGATAATACATTTAAACGAATACTGTAAAATATAACCAAACATGCATGTCTGAATTATAATTATTAATTCCAATATTGTCTACGTGTGCAAGTATCATTAAGTGTGTGTGTGTGTGTTTAGGGTCTCTGATGAGGGTGTTGCAGTGGAATGCTCGCTAGTCACATCTATGTTACTTCCTCTAAAAGATGAGGGCTGCCTGCGTTATGGTTCCCTGAACCCTCCAAGCTATTAAACTCCTGTAATATCAATCAATCAGATTTATTTATAAAGCCCTTTTTACATCAGCCGATGTCACAAAGTGCTATACAGAAACCCAGCCTAAAACCCCAAACAGCAAACAATGCAGATGTGCATTGCTTGCCGTTCGGTGGCTAGGAAAAACTCCCTAGAAAGGCAGGAACCTAGGAAGAAACCTAGAGAGGAATCAGGCTCTGAGGGGTGGCCAGTCCTCTTCGGGCTGTGCCGGGATTGAGATTATAACAGAACATGGCCAAGATGTTCAAATATTCATAGATGGCCAGCAGGGTGAAATAATAATAATAATCACAGTGGTTGTAGAGGGGGCAACAGGTCAGCACCTCAGGAGTAAATGTCAGTTGGCTTTTCATAGCCGACCATTCAGAGTTAGAGACAGCAGGTGCGGTAGAGAGAGAGAGAGAGAGCAGGTCTGGGACAAGGTCATCCGGTGAATAGGTCAGGGCTCCATAGCCGCAGGTAGAACAGTTCATATATTTATCCCCATCCCCCAGTCTAACTACCTATCCATTACACATCTCCCTCTGGCCACTCCAGTTCCACAGACACCTTCAGACATCTCTAGGGTGGACCATCATTTCACCTTCTACTATAAACCTTGGGTGGAACACAAGCCCTTGTGTATATATATATATATATATATATATATATATATATATATATATATATATATATATATAGTTTCTACTGGTTATATCATTACGAGCCCATGTCAGCATCTAATTCTCAGAGTGACTGAATGATTAGAATGGGGTGGTCATCTGAAATTCTGTTAGATAAGGGAGTCCTCTCACCTAACACCATAGACAAGGACGGATGGACATGTGGGAGGATGTGGAGAGACTGCCATGAGTCTTCCATCTAAAATCACATGTGTGTGATCTAGCTAGGGAATGTAAATCAAAGACACCAAGCATCCACCGCATTCTGTTTGAAGTACTCATTGTTAACCAGGTGACTGGGGTCGCCAACAGCTTAGATGATCAATAAATGGTACTATTCGAAAGTTACATTAGGCTTACACAGCGACTAGCATTTTCCAAAGATTGTACAAAATTAAACTGCAACTCTTGGGACACAATTATGCTAGTAGTAATTTCACCTTTGGTCAAACGTTTATAAACACATTTTGGACTTTAGCCTGTGCCTAATACCTTAACCTCTTGGCAGGTAGCAGAAACAGTCCTGCCAGTCTACCACCATTTGTGCCATGGGTTTTTCCAGGTGCCAGTAATCTTTGCTCAGTACCTCTGGAGCCAGGAATCCTCTACCTCAGAGCTAGCTAGGTAGGTAGGCAGAGGGTTAGTGCTAAAAGCTCTGGCTGGGCATGGGGATTGCATTGGGACTGTGTGAGCATTGCACAGAATTTGGTGGGAGGTTGAGTATCTAGTATCTACGTGCCGTCACACGACAATGAGCCCTACACAGCCCTGCCCATCCCAGGCCTTTGCCTTCTCTGGTCTGGTGAGAGACGTCAACGGTGGTAATTGGGGAGGTGGAAATGGGTGAACGGGCATAATGTGTATTCGTGATTAAGGTCAATGTGGAAACAGAAACCGATGGGTTGGACAAAAGCCAGAACACACGTGGGAAAAGCAACATTATTGAACATTCGTCATCGGCTTTGATACTCTGATTGGTTAGAGACGATTCTGCCCCTGAACAGGCAGTTAACCCACTGTTCCTAGGCCGTCATTGAAAATAAGAATTTGTTCTTAACTGACTTGCCTAGTTAAATAAAGGTAAAATAAAAGGTAAAATAAAAGGTAAAATAAAAAAAATAAGAAAGCTGATGACTTTGTTTTGTACAAAGGCCCATCGTCACCACAAACAAATTCAACGCTGGCAGATTCAGACTGAAGTATGTAGCGAACGATAGAGCAGTGGAAGAATTCGGCTCGAGTCGACAGGCAAATCCTCAGTTGCCCTGCACCTCTTAACTTTCCAAGCTCTATGGCACACATAATATTACAAACTTGTAATATCCCTTTTCGTGCACAACGGACGCTCCTTTAAGAGAAGCAGAATTTGCCTGGTCTATTTGAAGCCTGCCTGGCTCAATTCGTTGTTATGCCAGGCTGTATCCTGTCGCTAGATAAATATTTAAACTACCTGGAGCAAAGTCTTCTGTACGCTCGAGCAGCCAGCCAGGCTCGGAATGGTCCGTGTGTAATTTTAAAAGGGCTGAAGTCAACACCCATAAGGTTCGGCATGTTCCATTTTTCCTCAGTATCTACCAGACCCTGGGCTCTGCCGGAATGCTATATTAAGCAAATGCATGGCCCAGTGTTGAGCTCCTATCCTACAGGATGAAGTGTGTAGCCTTTCTCAACTCTTTATCTCCCTCTTGAGGACACGGAGAGAATTGCAACCAAGAGAATTGCATCGTTATCGTATCAACAGCTGTCGGTTTGAGATGACGACGCAACAATTCATGACATGTACAGAAAACGGTCGCACCCGGCAACATTACTTAGCTGATGGATTTCTAGTAGCCAAGAAGAGCCAATGAATTTCACTGAAGGGGACTTGTCAAGCATTAAATGTTGACTGAATGAGGCACTTCTAACTAAACAAAGACAGGAGAGGAGATGAACAGTATGACCAAGCTTCTGACTAAATCAGACAGGCCCATGTCTAATTTCCGAGGCTGACGACTTACCCATCCACAGACAGACAGACGGACACTAAAGCCCTGTCACATTACAGCAACCTCAGCTTTATCCCCACCGCTAACCCGCTTCCTGGCCCGGGGGCACGGCCGCAATGACATCACTTCCATGTTTTCAGTGGCACGCAACGCTACCGCGTCACCGTTCACACCCATGAACTTGTTTTTCACTCTGTAACCACAGAGGGCTAGTCCACACAAGCTTCAAAGCAATGTGCAAGAGCATAGCACCAATCACAGACATTATATTGAGGGAAGGTTGCAGCCTCTCTCTTTGTCCGGTGTCAAAATCAGTCAGCCCGGTTCACGCGACACACAGCTATGGAAAGCGTGCCTGTGTTTAGCACAGAGGACCGGGGTGCCAGTTCCCCCCTTGTCCAACAGAGCAGCCAGCCACTCTCGCTCAGCACCCCTTCTCCAGGCCAAAAGGGAACACTTCTTGGTCCTCCCTGTCAGTCGGGGGGGAAGCGGCCAGAGGCAGCGCCTCTTCCTGCGTGAGGTCACCAGTCTCACAGCAGGCTCAGAGGCTGGCACAGCCCAGGCTAGTCGGAAACATAGTGGAGGCTGGCACAGTACAGAGGTCATGAGGAAATCGATAAGCAGGGTTTAAGTGTTCAGATGGGAGGAAAGATGGAGGTAAATAGAGGATGAGGTAATGGAGGATGAGGTAATGGTAACTGACTGGCTTATTATCACTACATAGAATGATCCACTACATGAAGAAAAGGCATCACGGGATGAAGGGTGAGATTATGGAAAGTGGGAGGAAGTCACAACAAAAGTTTCAAGAGGTTTTAGAGATGAGTGGGCCATGGCTGTGTATAAGCCAGACAGGATTTATAGTTTAACTGTGCTTACAAGTGTCTGTATGAATGTATTTAGCGATGGCATGAATGTGTTTAGTGTGAGAGAGAGAGAGAGCGAGAGAGAGAGAGAAAAAGAGAAAGACGATTTTGTGTAGTGTGCGAGTGAGAACATACTGTAGAGGCTGCACTGACCAGCAGATCGACGTTGCTCTCCTTGCGTCCAAGGGATCCGTGCTCCACCCTCTCACTACAGAGGGTAAGGATGTAGGGACTCTGCTCCCCCAAGGAGGGCTTCATGTTGGGCAGACTGAGCGACCGCAGGTCTTTCACCCCCTGCTCCACCTTCAGCTCATCACCTGGCCGCGCTGAGGAGGAACCAACAATGGGAGGGTTAGCTTCCTGGGTTTTAAAATTCGATATTTGCAATAGAAAAGTACATCCCGAAAAAAACGAATCAACATTCTTTTCTTTCTGGCTCTAGCTTCCTGTTGAAGTTCTCGCTCTGCGGGCTCCAAAACAGGACCTCTAATCTAGTGGGCAGCCTTAAATCCCTCTTAAACATTGGATTGTATAAAGAAAAATGCATCAAAGCAGATGATTTGATGCCATTACATTCGCTCTGTTCCAGCCATTATTAAGAACGGTGCTCCCCCTCAGCAGCCTCCACTGATCTATCTTGATTGCCTAGTCATTTTTACCCCTACCTACATGTACATATTACCTCAACTACCTCGTACACTGACTCGGTACTTCTTGTATAAGGCCTCGTTATTGTTATTTATTGTGTAACTATTTTCACTTGTTCATTTTCTTACTTTTTAATCTCTGTATTGTTGGAAATTGGCTCTTAAAATGCTTACTTAACGGTAAAGTCTACACCGGTTGTATTTGGTGCATGTGACAAATAAAAAATGAAAAACAGATCAGATGATTTGCTGCTACAGATAATAGTCTCGTGCAGGGATCCAAGATGGGGGACGCCCTGTCCAGTTTCCTCTCTGAACCAAGGGAGAAACAGGAAACTAAGGCCCTGCCATCTGTCCCACCCAGGCATTTTTAAAGCTTGCGGGTAAAAAGAAAAGCCAAATATTCTTGAATATAGAACAATCAATTAGATTAGTGTTTGTTTCATGGTTTGTTAACCCGACAAATCTGGTTGTCAGTGCAGGGTAGTAATCAAAAGTTGAAACGCATTGTACCTTGGTTGGTTTAGAATCAAAACGATATCCAAAGACAGAGGTCGATTCCGTGGGAAAATATAAACTCAGCAAAAACAGAAACGTCCCTTTTTCAGGACCCTGTCTTTCAAAGATAATTAGTCAACATCCAAATAACGTCACAGCTCTTCATTGTAAAGGGATTAAACACAGTTTCCCAACAATTAATGAACATGCACCAGTGGAACGGTCACTAAGACACTAACAGCTTACAATTAAGGTCACATTTATGAAAACTTAGGACACTAAAGAGGCCTTTCTACGGACTCTGAAAAACACCAAAAGAAAGATACCCAGGGTCCCTGCTCATCTGTGTGAACATGCCTTAGGCATGCTGCAAGGAGACATGAGGACTGCAAATGTGGCCAGGGAAATAAATTGCAATGTTCGTACTGTGAGACGCCTAAGACAGCACTACAGGGAGACAGGATTGACAGCTGATCATCCTCGTAGTGGCAGAGCACATGTATCATCATCCTGCACAGGATCGGTACATCCAAACATCACACCTGTGGGACAGGTACAGGATGGCAACAACTGCCCGAGTTACACCAGGAACGCACAATTCCTCCATCAGTGCTCAGACTGTCTGCAATAGGCGGAGAGAGGCTGGACTGAGGGCTTGTAGGCCTGTTGTAAGGTAGGTCCTCACCGGCAACAACGTCGCCTATGGGCACAAACCCACCGTCGCCTATGGGCACAAACCCACCGTCGCTGGACCAGACAGGACTGGCAAACACTGCTCTTCACTGACGAGTCACGGTTTTGTCTCACCAGGGGTGATGGTCGGATTTGCCTTTATCGTCAAAGGAATGAGCATTACACCGAGGCCTGTACTCTGGAGTGGGATCAATTTGGAGGTGGAGGGTCCGCCATGGTCTGGGGCGGTGTGTTACAGCATCATCGAACTGAGCTTGTTGTCGTTGCAGGCAATCTCAACGCTGTCTGTTACAGGAAAGACATCCTCCTCCCTCATGTGGTACCCTTCCTGCAGGCTCATCCTGACATGATCCTCTAGCATGACAATGCCGCCAGCCATACTGCTCGTTCTGTGTGTGATTGATTTCCTGCAAGACGGGAATGTCAGTGTTCTGCCATGGCCAGCAAAGAGCCTGGTTCTCAATCCCATTGAGCATGCCTGGGACCTGTTGGATCAGAGGCTGAGGGCTAGGGCCATTCCCCCCAGAAGTGTCCCGGAACGTGCAGGTGCCTTGGTGGAAGAGTGGGGTAACATCTCACAGCAAGAACTGGCAAATCTGGTGCAGTCCATGAGGAGGAGATGCACTGGAGTACTTAATGCAGCTGGTGGCCACACCAGATACTGACTGTTACTTTTGATTTTGGACCCCCCCCCTCTCTTTGTTCAGGGACACATTATTCCATTTCTGTTAGTCACATGTCTGTGGAACTTGTTCAGTTTATGTCTCAGTTGTTGAATCTTATGTTCATACAAATATTAACACATGTTAAGTTTTCTGAAAATTTTTTTTTTTGCTGAGCTTAGTTCATATATTCTATTTTATTAATTGTGAAACTTGAAGGAAGCAAAATAAGATGTGGTGTTCTGATGGATGCTGACTGGTCCTCTGATTCAGTTACCTTTAACCTTGAGATAGTGTCCACCGAAGCGGTAAGCCTCAAAGTTCAGGGACAGGGGAGTGTTGGACTGGTCCAGGAACAGATCTACCTGGGATAACTCAATACCTTTACGCTCAAACACAGGACCTAGCACCTCCCTGGAATAGAGGAACACAGAGAGAACAGAGTTAACAGACCAACAGTGTTTCCCAACTGGCGTCCTGCCCGTGACTGTATTTGGCCCACCAATTTTAATTGTTGGACTTTCTTCTTTTTTTTTTACTGTTAAAACACTAGAAAATCAGTTCCAAGTGATTTTTATTTAGGAAATCTGTTCCAAAAATACTCCCACGGATAATAGCTCGATAAATGTGATAGTATACAAAAGCAAGCAAGGTTTTAATCAACTATTATATCCATTTGGGCTTCTTGCTGTCAATTTGCAGTCCACAAATTATTTGTAATTATGTTCCATGTTGACCTTCCGCTCAAGAAAAGAAATAAGCCTGCGGCGGAATCTAGTTGACGATCCCTGCCCTACAGGCTTAGTCAAACCATTCATAACGACCCCACCACTCCCCCAGCCGCCTTGTTTCTCACCTCAGGGTCTTCTTTTTCACGGCGGGGACGATCTCTGTGTCAATGTCCACATTCAGATCAAACTTTAGGCTGAAGCACTCCTTGCTGGGATCCTGCAGGGGGCGACAGACACATTGGAAGTTAACGGGCCGTCGAACTGAAGAGCTCAGTCAGAACGCCCGTAGTGATCTCTTTCTCAGTAGATGCACAGGGAGGCCCTTTACTCGCAAGCAGGCTGGCTAAGACTACTCAGAAACAGCCCGTCGGAGACCATTATATATATATCACTCCCTGGCTGCCACAGAGAACTAACGCGACCTCAGAGACACATGTTGGCTGCTGCATGAAGCCTGCAATCATGTTGGCACTGTGATCATCATACAACCTACAACTTTCCACCACATACAACAAGACAGCTCTGTTCAGACCAACAGACTTGACCCAATACTATTAGGAACTGAGGTAGAGAGATGTGGTTTCCTAAGGGGTGTATTTCTACGCTGCACCCCTGCCCGCCTGCATCAATACTCACGTCAGTGTGCCGTCGCCGTGGTTTCTTCTTCACCAACTTCAACCCCCCAGCTTTACGGTCCCTGGGGGGGGGGGAACAACAGTCATTTGCACATTAATTGACACAAATATTGAACAAATCATTCTCATATTAACTCCGTAATGAAACACCTATGGAATAACAGGTCAACACTAACGTAAACACAACTATCGTATATTAATAGAGCAGTGTCGTCAAAGATGACTCCCCCTCACTCGTCTAGCGTACATTTTCTCCTTCAAACCAAAACGTCAAGCGCCATGCTGACAGACAGACAGACAGACAAAGTGATGATGTCTGGATCGTTGACATAACGGAAGTGACATACCCTCGGTCGTTGGCCCCTTCGTCCTCCTCCTCCAGGTCAGAGGGGGGGCTGGTGCGGGGGGGACAGGAGCGCGTCGAAACGTTCCGGGCCAGGATGGAACCTTTCAGGGGGGGGGGGGGGGGGTTACACAGAATATCTGTTAAAGATCTTTAATAATAAACACTTTTCCTTAATAGCACAGGCACTTCCAGTTTAATCTAGCCTGACTAAATATTAAAAGGACATTCTAAACGTTTGTCAATTCTGTGGAAGGCAGTCGCGACTAACACATGAGTTCAATGAGCACAGAAGAAGTCAGACAGCTTCATATCTTACATGAACACAGTTGTAAAAAAATAATAATAATGGAATCCCGGGTGGAGGAAGTCAGTGGTTGAACAGGAAGATGGTCTAGAATGTATTCTTATGCATGTAATATGGTTTGGGGAAATACATTTCTTTGACTCAACAGTTTCGATACAAGTGCAGCTCTGGGGACCTTGACCTGACCTATCATACCATCATGTTGGGGAAGCTACTCTGAAAAAAATAGTTTACCAAGCTAGCAATTACTTCACACGGGAAGAAGTTAAGCTACTCTTAACAAAAATATAGTTACTTCGAAAAAAGAGACTACATCGTGAAAAATGATCATGTCCAATTATGAAATGTCATAGACTACAAAATCGCAAGAACAGATCAGTCTGGATCCAGATGCTGACAGAATGTGCCATTTAGTCTGTCAAACACAAAAACTGTTTCAAGTGAGAATTAGGCAGGTCTGATGCCGAAAAAGAAAGGAAATGACTGCCTACTTGAAAAGAAAAGTAGTTAGTTACTTTTCTGCCATGTAAGTGGTGAAGCTAACTACTGAAAACTCTACAAATATTTGAATTTATTAAACTACCACCAAGCTACGACAACATGTAGTTCAATTCCTAATTGAACTACATGTAGTTCACTACTCCCACCCCTGCATATGACCTGACCGGAGTGTAGGATCGGGCACTAAATGTTGTGGAGAGGAAGTCTGGGTGTGTACGTGTTGCGGTGGTGAGTGCTGTGTACCTTGGGTTTGCAGGTCAAAGCGGGGGTGTCGGTCAAAGTGCATGTTTTCTGTGTCTTCTGGGTGGCAGCGGGAGTCACATGACTCACAAAGGTGAAGAGGGCTCTTGTTGTTCAGGTCCAGGCACTCTGGGTGGTGGCACACCTAGAGAGAGGGAGAGAGAGGGGTGAGGGTCAGCACAGCAGATGTACCAATCAACCTAGCCAGTAGTTTCGCGCGCCAGACACTTCCTCCCCAAGCTCGCAATTAGCCCGGGGAGGTCAAGTAGGTTAACAGAGAGACAGGTCACAGTATAACGACACATACACATCAGCAGGACAGACGGACTACTGCTCCAGGACCCAAGCCATTGTTTACACCATCACAGGAGCATGGAAGCAGCAGACACAGTTTGATATCACACAGCGCATAGTTCTTCTGACTAGAGTTAGCCAGCCAGCCAGCCATCCAGTCAGGCAGACAGACAGCAGAAGGGAGCTGGATTAGGCCCTCTCCACCTGTGGCCAGACCCAGACAGACCTCCCCCTCAACCAGCCCCTCCAGAGGACAGCAGCCCCAGGGGGTGGCATCCCTGGCCCAGGGGGTGGAAGACATGGGTAGGCGTTTCCCCCTCTCCAGCCTCTTCTCCTCCCCGAGCACCACGAAAACCCAGACTGACTCCTATACAGGGAATGAGGACGTTTGGGGAGATACAATTTAGGTCCCGGTAATGTAGTTCCTGTCATTGTCTCGGTGTGCTCTGCTCAGGACTGGAGGTTTGTATCACACAGCATGCGTGTATGGGGGGGAGGGGGGGGCTTCACGTAAACAAGCACACACACACACACACACACACACACACACACACACACACACACACACACACACACACACACACACACACACACACACACACACACGCAGAACAACAAGTGTTTTCCCACAAGCTACCAATAACGCAGGTCGAATAACAATAACACAGCCCTGTTGGATGTTCTTACTACGTTGACAAGCCAATAAATACACCTGTAGGCTTTGTATTCCATGCATGGATATAAAGTACCTGTCAACACAAAGATGCAGCATGTCAACTCCAGCTATCCACAAACATTGATAATACCATATGTTCTGCTAGGGCCATTAAACTGTACTTTAAATCCCTGGAAAACAGTCAAGAACACTTTGGTTTAATGAATTGAGGCGTACAGGAATGTGCCCCTGTTGTGCTCTCACCCTCCACCTACCTTCCAGCTGAGTGGATGAGAGCAGCACTGTCCCCCAGCCATACAGTCAGGCTCCATCTCCATGCCAATAAGCACCCAGGCATTCAGCTACAAAATCCACCACCTCTCCAGTACGCTAACTAACAGAGTCCTTTCCTTTCTCTCCCCCAGGAAACAGCCACAAGCTGCCTAATTAATCCATACTTCTCAACGTCTAGCCAGGTTAAGTACCAGTAAGTATTTTGAGGAACTGGTTGGAGGCCGGGGGGAGGAGTAGCTGTGAGGCTAAGACCGGCCAAGCCAAGGAAGGAGTCCCAGTATAGAGATAAACGTGAAGAAGAAGGAGAAAAATAATAATAATACGCAAGCAGATTTAAGAAGTCCAAAGCCCCCTAATCTGGGCTCAGTGGACTGGGCTGGTCTTGCTCTGGCAGAGCCATCTGACGCTCCGTCGACAGGCAGGCTGGGTTGAGATTAGACCAGGGGCCCCTCCCTCATTTCCAAGACAACCAGGCAGGGTCCT
>NC_092162.1:42097035-42102035 GCF_045791955.1 Oncorhynchus clarkii lewisi
TGATAATACAATAATCTCAACTGCTTCATTGTACCTCAGATTATAATTATATTTATTGGCCTTCCAGCATCTCATAATCTGACTCTAGAAGACAGTGTCCCTGATATTTGAGCTCCTCTTTAAAATGACCAGCCCTATAAAAAAAGCCTACATTTGATTTGTGACCAGATGCTGACATTATGCTCACTGGCTAACATGCTCACAGACTACCACTTTCCAATGGAGTGTGTTAGTTTGACGCTTGCATGAAGACAAAAATAACAGATTTTCAGACATAAACAGATTTTTAAAAACTGCTAGGCCCTTATCCAATCTGCCACCTCCTGTTTCTCTGTCTGTGTCCAGACTACAGGCAGTGGCCTGGTGATAAATAGGTTGTCCAGGGCTGCCTGCATGACTGTCTGCATGGCTGTCTGCCTGGCTGTCTGTAGGCAGATGGACAGATGGCCACTGATCCTTCCTGAGGTAAGTAAGTATTGTTCCTGGGGCTCAGTACCCTGAGACTGGAGACTGCAGTGTCTCATTCATATGGAGATCGCGAGGACCTCAGGAAGTCCCACTCAACAAGCCAGGGATTATTCATTCACAACCAGAACAGGACTAGCCTGGTCCCAGATCTGTTTGTGCCTGCCTTGCCAACTCACGGTAATCGTCGTAGACGTTGGAGGACAGCACCATTTTTTCCCCCTTCTAATTTCAACTCGCCCCAAATGTATCTGTGTGTTTTCTGCCAGTTTCACAGCAAACTGACAGCCCACAGATGGATACATTTGTATCAGTAAATATATCATGGCACAGTGGACCTGTATCTGAGACCTAAATTATCCATTAAAGCACTAAAATAACATCAGAGGCATTACGTCTACACCCTAACTGTCTGTTTAAAAAAAAAAGGTTGGTTCTCTCCGTTCTGTACTCCATTCTGTACTCCTAGGCTGCTTACACAGGCAGCCCCGTTTCGGATGTTATTCTCCACTAATGGGTGTTTTGACCAATCACATCAATTCTTTTCACATCCAATCTTTTTCGGAGCTGAACGGATTGGTCAAAAGACCAATTCGTGGAGGAAAAAAATATTTGAATTGGGCCGCCTGTGTAAACGTGTACGGAACGGAGAGAACCCACATTTCAAATGTCAGCAAAAAAAAATAAAAAACATACAGTTCGGGCTGCAAATCTCAATGATTAGCTAGCCTAGCATACACCGAATTTGCTGAACATTCTTATTTACAGTGGACAACACTGGGATTAGCCTCTTAAAAACACTTAATTCCACTTGGTTTAACGGTTAAACCAACGACTGGCCTTTCTGAGGCAGACTAATCAAACGCTGACCAGCCTCCTCCCTAATCCCCCAGTCATAACAGTAGCCAGGTGGTGAATTTAGGATTGGAGGGAGCTCTGATGTGTTTCCTAAACCACTAGCCAAACTCCCAGCCTAGTCCCAACACAGACATGGCCAACTCACAGAAGACTATCCTATCCCTTGTCCCCTGCAACTCTTCCATCGTTATCAAGCACAGGAGGCTGCTGAGTGGAGAACGGCGCATAACGGAAGGGCATCAAACACCCGCAAACCATGTGTTTGATGTATTTGATCAAATCAAATCACATTTTATTGGTCACAGACACGCGGTTCGCAGATGTTTTTGCAGGTGTGGCGAATTGCTTGTGTTTCTAGCTCCGACGGTGCAGTAATATCGAGAAAGTAATATCTGACAATTTCACAACAATACACACAATATACACAATATACACACATCTAAGTAAAGGAATGGAATTAAGAATATTCAAATATATGGACGAGCAACGTCAGAGCGGCATAGACTAAGATACAGTAGAATAGAATACAGCATATACATTCTGTGTTCATTTACACGAGCCCGTTCTCCCCAATTTAAGGTGCCACCAACCTCCTGTGCTATCAAGCCATACATGCGCGGCGCATGGCAACGATAGAGAAGTCATGGCTATGGCACACACGATATGGGACCAGGCTAGCAAACTCAAGATTCCCCAGACCCCTGGGTAACTTCCAGAGGAGAGGCAGAAAGAGTGAAATGGCTGCTTGCTTTACCCTCTGCTGTACGGTGGCGTGCTTGTGTTCCATATCCCTCTTCTCCATGGCCGAGTCAATCACCAACTGATCCAACTGGAAACAAGATTCACAAAACACACATGGCGTTGATCACATAGCTGAGACTTGTGGGTAGAGAAGAGGCCAAGGCAAGGAATGTCCACGGAAGCGCCTCGTTTTAAACAGAGGCAACGTGAAGGAATAGCCGTCAGACAGAGTGGAGCTCAGAGACGGAACTGCCACACTTTGAACTGGCAGCGTCCAGGGGGGGGGGGGGGGGGGGGGAGAGGTCAATGTTTTGTCACGAAGCGTCTGATCGAGTCTGCCTCACTCTTCTGCATGCTGGACATGTGAGAGGATACCATGCCGCGGAAGTCTTTGACTAACACTGTTATGGTTCTACTACTACAGTATTTCTGCTACATCTACCACCCAGCACAGTCAGGGATTTTCAACAGATAATGCCCCTGGTTTCACACAGTCCAATCAGAAGGCTAATGCACTGTTATGTTAACAGACGGCACAACAGCGGACAGAGGATCGGTGATGCAACTCTGCCTGGGTCGATATTTTCCATCGGAGCCAATCCAATACCAATCAGGAACCGGGGTTTAGGGCCCGGCGGAACAGCAAAGCTGTAGGCTGGCCGTGGCTCTGGATGAAGGCGGTGAGGGTGATAGTGATGCTCACCTCAGCAGCCAGCTTCTTCATGTAGGGGTCAATCTCATCCAGCAGGTTGTAGCCCTGCTGAAAGAGGGAGTACTGGGCATGCATGAAGGACAGCATCTGCAGGGGAAACAGAGACAGACAGAGGAATACAAGCAATCTATTATTGGTATTTTTTTTACCAACGGCAAAACACTTTACAGAGCTGTACTCCATGTTGTTGGGACTGATCGTTAAGGGCACTTACAGCATCTAGGATCTCAAACTTCTTCTTGGCTTGAAGGACGTTAATCTGCAGGACGGGAGAGAAGTGGGTGACAGTGAGTAGTAATATGGTATGTTACAACTCCGCCAGAATCAGCCTGATCTGATACGGCCGTGCATTGAATTATCTCCCTCTTGTGGACAATAGTTACACTTCACTGATGTCAGAACAGTGACCAACCGTTTACGACACTAGAGAGCTGTGCTGCATGTGTCCTGCAGTCCTGCCTGTCTCTCAGCTTTTATGTATGTTACGAACAAAATAACATTACATCAACATGATACTGCAATGACCTTTATATGAACCAATTATGGTCATCATGTTGGCATTTAAGAAGAAAAAAACATTCATTCAGCTCATTGGCTATCTTAATGAATGATGCAAACCTAAATGAGATCTTGCGCTACATTTGAGGGGTCACTAGAATACATCTCCAGACACAACCGTGACCTTCTCTGCCTTCAGCCAATTAAAACCACACAGGGTCACAAACACACACACTGCAAAATTAGAGCAGAGAGGACGTTAGTGCCGGGAGACATATTGCAGACAGAGGGAGCCACAGAGATCACACCACATCAATTCTCGTTTCCTAAAGATAGACATAGTAGCTGTCTAGAGACTGAGTGGAGAGGAGACAACATGTGTGCATGCAGAGCTAAAACCACGCTGAACCACAATATGTGACTACAATTTCCTAACTGAGTACAATGCCATAGCTACTGTACCACCATCTTTAAGGGCCTGCCAGTGAAATCACTAATCCAATTGGTATTTTATTCTATTCTAGACCTACAGAATTCAAAGGCATCTCATCTGTCTAAATTCCTCTTGTCATATATCCCTGGTTACGGTTCTCTATCGCTGACCTGAAGTACGTAGTCGAGGGCCAGGTGTCGGAAGCACTTCCTGGTGATGCTGAGTGTTCCGGTGGCCTCCTCCACCTCGTGAGGTTTGCTCCTGGGGGCCTGGGCGTTCTTCACCTGGGCTATCTCCAAGTCCTCACGCACACGGTCAAAGTGCTTCTTGGTCTCCTTGAATTTACGGACATCCCTGAGAATGAGAAATTGGGGACACTGAGATTGGGTCCTAGGAACAACAGATAGTTCATGTGATTTCTATAGTTGCACCTGAGCAGATAACAGGAGTGACGGTGTCTGCTTGCTTCCCAGTCGAAACAGTTCAGAAGAGTTAGTGCATATATTGTCACAACATTTTGGGATGCTTCTGTTTGTTTTGGACTTCGGGAAGGGTTTCCGGGCACACAAAATGTCTCTCGAGTCTACGCCCCCTTCGTCCATAATTGGTCAACTGTAGGGGTTCTTCAATAAAGTCTTTGTTGTCATTCAATGAGACACGTCTTGTTTTCATGCACATTCTTTCTTTGAGATATACTGCACCAAACATCTTAAGATGTAAGATCTTCTTGGCACAAACTTCTAAATTAATGGCAGATTTCTTGAGTTAGCTTAGATTATTATGACTATTTTGAGGAAGTGGATACATACTGGCTACTGTATCTCAAAAGTGACAAAAAGTACTATTGCCGCTTTTGTCTACTTTTTCAAGCAAAGGTATTTTTAGGGAGTATGCGAACACACTCGTTGGCTGGCCGCCAGCCGAATTGAAGCATGCCTTCTACATGGTTGAAAATGGCAATACTGTATAATATTATGATTGAAAGATTCACTAAGGACTGGTATGTTGAATACATGGTTGAAAATGGCAATACTGTTTGTGGTTGGAGGATTCAATAAGAAGAATTCAGTTTGTTTGACACATGTTCCTTATTCTCCCACCCAGATCACCCCAGTTCACCTTCCTATTGGTAGTGGGTAATAAATCCCTGAACCGTGGTTTCAGTCTGCTGTCAGACTAGGGGTTTTCCCAGGAGGTTGTAGTTAAGACAACAACAAGGGCAGGGTCATGACCCCTGACCTTTCCCAGGTAAAAGGCCCTGAGCCTCAGGATAGTTTGTCTGCTTCCCGTTCT
>NC_092162.1:43084535-43180679 GCF_045791955.1 Oncorhynchus clarkii lewisi
CAGGCAATGCTTCTTGTGAATAGCAAACTCAAATGTGTGTTTTTTTATAGGTCAAGGCAGCTCTAACCAACATCTCCAATCTCATCTCATTGACTGGACTCCAGGTTAGCTGACTCCTGACTCCAATTAGGTTTTGGGGAAGTCATTTTTTCCAACCTACACTGTGAATGTTTAAATTATGGATTCAATATACACAAGAAAAAGACAATCATTTGTGTGTTATTAGTATAAGTAGACTGTGTTTGTCTATTGTTGCGATTTAGATGAAGATCAGATCAAATTGTATGACCAATTTATGCAGAAGTCCAGGTAATTCCAAAGGGTTCACATACTTTTTCTTGTCACTGTATATGGCCAATACACCACGGCTAAAGGCTGAACAGCCCTGGCCGTAGTATATTGGCCATATACCACACACCCCCAGGCCGTATTGCTTAAACATACTGCAAGTGTATCCAGGACCAAAATAGTTTATGAGCGGTAAGAAAACAAGGAAATAGAATTGTTTGTGTATATTTTGTCTCACTCACCTCTCCACCCAGCTCTTGTAGTTGGGGATGTCCTTAGCGTACAGCAGCTTGTTGGAGGGCGAGTCCTTGCCCAGGCGGTGCTCTGACGTGGAGCAGGAGTCCATGAAGGTCTGGGCCACCACAGACAGACAGGCGTCCGTGATGCTGCTCTTGTGGATGTCAAACACAAACTGAGGGTTCTTGATCACGTTTACCCAGAACCGCAGCGGGAGGCTGAGAGAGAGAGAGGGCACAGAAATGAGTCAGTCAGAATCCCCTCTCAGTATTGTTCTTCACTCTCTGTGTCATGAAAGCACTGAGTCAGAATCCACTAACTATCAGTACCATATTTCTTTCCTATTTCTGGGTCACTAAAGTGCTGGCTTTAGGGAGGAGCTTCAGGCTCTTAACACCAGACAGGCAGAATCCAGTACTGTTATATTTTGGAAAGTTTCTTACCGATGACTCAGTGTATCATCCTCTGATTGATACACATCACATCCTACATTATACATCCTATTGATGAATCCTATCATTCCTACTCTACATCCTCCAGGTTCCTCACCAGTTGCTCTTCCACGTGTGGCGGACATCTTGGTCGTGGATGCCGTGTTTGTCCGCCTGCTCGTCCAGGAAGTCAAACATGTATTTGATGGCGAGGGGCAGGGCGCTACCCCGGTGGACGGTACTGAACAACGTCTCAAACAGGTCGTCCACAAACTTCTGCAGTGTACCCTGGGTAAAAACAATGGACACACCAGGTCAGACATACAGAAACTCACTCAACAATAACTGATTTCCTAAATGAATAGGCAATAACCTAAGCAGATGAAAGTCTCTCATTCGCCACTGGATCCAAAATGCAGAATTGTACCACCAGTCACTTAGTACAATTTATGTCAAACAAAAGCACTGTGACTGAAAGCAAACTTCTGTAGTATAATTGAAATATGGAGGGACAATGCCTGTTACATAAATAAGTTTGTAAGCTGGGTGTTACCTTGGTGGCCAGCAGCCTGGTCAGGTATATCTCGGAGACCATCTTGCTGCCGCGGTCTCCCTCCTTCTGGTCTCCATGCTCGTGGTTCTTGACAAGGTGCCACACTTTGACCCCACTCTCAAGGTCAGGGGTTATCATAGGGGCACGGGAACGCAGACTGTCTGGACTACCTGTGTACCGGAAGGACGAGTCTAGAGAGAGAGAAAGAGAGATGGAGGGAGATAAATTAGACTTTAAATTAGACTTTAAATTACACTTTAAATGAGCCACTGCGTTCCTAGTTCTGTGCTCTATTCCCTTGTCCTGTTCAGTAACACACACGCAAGATGGGCCGACAGACAGGGAAGCTCTGCTTCTAGCTCCTAAGCAACTTTACTGTATTTGTTTTTTTTCTGTGTTATTTCTTACATTATTAGAGAGAGATGATATTACAGACAGCCAGAAATAACTTTTGGATGTCAGAGCGGCGGTAACTCACCAGGATTATGACCAGGAATACTACTTTCCCGAATTGGATTCTTTGTTCGTACTCCCCAGGGCAATTGAACTTATTCCAGAGGCTGCTCCAAGACTCCGCCGGAGGAGAAGAGGTATATATTACTCGGCAATGTTCAGTCTCTGGACAATAAAGTAGACGAGCTGAGGGCGAGGATCTCCTTCCAGAGAGACATCAGGAATTGTAACATACTCTGTTTCACGGAATCATGGTTCTCTCTAGATATACTGTCCCTGTCCATACAGCCATACAGGTTCTCAGTGCATCGCGCAGACAGGAATAAAGAACTCTCCGGGAAGAAGGAAGGCGGGGGTGTATGTTTCATGATTAACCTACTCATGGTGTGATTGTGATAACGTACAAGAACTCAAGTCCTTTTGTTCACCCAACCTAGAATACCTCACAATCAAATGCCGCCCGTATTACCTCCCAAGAGAATTCTCTTTGGTTATAGTCACAGCAATATACAGTATATTCCACCTCAAGCCGATACCACGACGGCCCTCAAAGAACTACACTGGACTTTGTGCAAACTGGAAACCACATATCCTGAAGCCTCATATATTGTAGTTAGGGATTTTAACAAAGCAAATTTTAGGAAAATGCTACCGAAGTTCTATGAACAGATTGACTGTAATACTTGCGCTGCTTAAACACTCGACCACTGCTACTCCAACTTCCCGGGTAGCCTCTGAGAATAACATTGACGTATACACTGACGCGGTGACTGAGTTCATCAGGAAGTGTATAGGGGATGAAGTTCCCACTGTGACTGTTAAAACCTACCCAAATCAGAAACTGTGGATAAATGGCAGCATTTCAGCAAGGTGACTGGGAATATGGTTGAATACAAACAGTGTAGTTATTCCCTCCATAAGGCAATCAAACAGGCAAAATGTCAGTACAGAGACAAAGTGGAGTCAACGGCTCAGACATGAGATGTATGTGGCAGGGTCTACAGACAATCATGGACTATCATGGACTAAACCAGCCACGTTGTGAACACCGTCGTCTTGCTCCCGGACAAGCTAAACACCTTCTTCACCCGCTTTGAGGAGAACACAGTGCCACCGATGCGGCCCGCTCACATGGACTGTGGGCTCTCATTCTCCGTGGCCAACGTGAGTAAGACATTTAAGCGTGTTAACCCTCGCAGGGCTGCCGGCCCAGACGCGTCCTCAGAGCATGCGCAGACCAGCTAGCTAGAGTGTTAACGGACATATTCAATCCCTCCCTATCCCAGCCTGCTGTCCCCACTTGCTTCAAGATCTCCACCATTGTTCCTGTACCCAAAAAGCAAAGGTAACTGAACTAAATGACTATCGCCCCGTAACATTCACTTCTGTCATCATGAAGTGCTTTGAAAGGATAGTTAATGATCCTATCGACTCCACCTTACCGGCCACCTTAGACCCACTTCAATTTGCATACCGCCCCAATAGATCCACAGACGATGCAATTGCCATCACACTGCACACTGCCCTATCCCATCTGGAGAAGAGGAATACTTATGTAAGTATGCTGTTCATTGACTATAGCTCAGCCTTCAACAACATAGTACCCTCCAAGCTCACCATTAAGCTCGGGGCCCTGGTTCTGAACACAGCCCTGTGCAACTGCGCCCTGGACTTCCGGACTCACCGCCCCCAGGTGGTGAAGATAGGAAACAACATCACTTTGCTGATCCTCTACACAGGGGCTCCACAAGGGGGTGTGCTCAGCCCCCTCCTCTACTCCCTGTTCATCCATGACTGCGTGGCCACGCATGCCTCAGTCATCAAGTTTGCAGACAACACAACAGTAGTAGGCCTGATTACCAACAATGATGAGACAGCCTACAGGGAGTAGGTGAGGGCCCTGGTGGAGTGGTGCCAGGAAAATAACCTCTCCCTCAACATCAACAAAACGATGGGGCTGATCGTGGACTTCAGGAGACAGCAGAGAGAACACATCCCTATCCACATCAACGGGAGAAGGTGAAAATCTTCAAGTTCCTCTGCGTACACATCACCGACGATCTGAAATGGTCCACTAACACAGACAGTGTGGTGAAGAAGGCGCAACAGCATCTCTTCAACCTCAGGAGGCTGAATACATTTGGCTTGGCCCCTAAGACCCTCACAAACTTTGACAGATACACAATTGAGAGCATCCTGTCGGGCTGTATCACCGCCTGGTACGGCAACTGCACTGCCCGCAACTGAAGGGCTCTCCAGAGGGTGGTGTGGTCTACCTAACGCTTCACCGGGGGCACACTGCCTTCCCTCCAGGACACCTACAGCACCCGGTGTCACAGGAAAGTGAAAAAGATCATCAAGGACATCAACCAGCCGAGTCTTGGCCTGTTCACACCGCTACCATCCAGAAGGCAAGGTCAGTACAGGTGCATCAAAGCTGGGACTGAGAGACTGAAAAACAGCTTCAATCTCAAGGCCATCAGACTGTTAAATAGCCATCACTAGCCGGCTACCACCCGGTTACTCAACCCTGCACCTTAGAGGCTGCTGCCCAATATACAAAGACATGGAATCACTGGTCACTTTAATAATGGAACACTGGTCACTTTAATAATGTTTACATACTGCTTTACTCATCTCATATGTATATACTGTATTCTATTCTACTTTTAGTCAATGCCACTCTGACATTGCTCATCCTAATATTTAAATATTTCTTATATTTCCATTCTTTTACTTTAGATTTGTGTGTATTGTCGTGAATTGTTAGATATTACTGCACTGTCAGAGCTAGGAACACAAGCATTTCGCTACACCCGCAATAACATCTGCATGTGACCAATAAAATTAGATTTGATATTCCCCCCCAACACACACACACTAAACCTCCTCCTGTCTAATTTGCCCTTCTCCTCTGTAGTCTCATTACAAAGCTTAAAACCCCTAGTCCCTTGTTCCTCTTTAACCTTTCTGTAAAGTCATTTGCAGCGTTGGAGCATTTCATATTAGCTTGGCAGAAATGTGATGAAGGAAGGGGAATAAATAGGTCTCTGTCTGTCTGTTCGTCCGTCCGTCCAGCTCAATACATGTCTGTTGGCCCTCTGGATAGCAGGAGCAGCACCCTCTCACTCGACTAAACGGATGAAAGGAGCCATGCACCAATAATATTTCATTAAGTCCAGAGAGTGGGGGAGTGGTGGAGGGGCAGCTGCCAGCCCAGTGCCCCCCCCTCCCTCTCTTTCATATCATCTCTCTCTCTCTCTCTCTCTCTCTCACTCTCTTTCCTTCATATTATCCCTCTCTCTGAATAGAGGTGTGAGAGAGAAATCCATATTTATGTTTTATTTATTTTCCCTTTTGCACTTTAACTATTTGCACATTGTTACAACACTGTATACAGACATAATATGACATTTGAAACGTCTCTATTCCTTGAACTTTTTTGTGTAATGTTTACTGTTAATTTTTTATTGTTTATTTCACCTTTGTTTATGATCTATTTCGCTTTGTCAATATAAACATATGTTACCCATGCCAATAAAGCCCTTTTGAATTGACAGAGACACAGAGACGTGGCTCTCCTGGGTTCCTCTTAAAAGGAAGTATAATTGTCTCTTTCCTGCTGTTGCCACATTGAAAGGGTCCTAATCAATGCATCAAAAGATCTCTTATATGTAAAGCACTCCAGCCATCTTCTTTCCCTCATTCCTTTGACACTAAGGAATGGCGCTCTTCTACTCCTCCTCTTCTTCGCCAGTGTTCTTACTTAGCAGCTCTTTCCTCCCCAGTGGCGGTGAGTGTGTGTGTGTGTGTGTGTGAGAGAGGTCTGGAGGGGCTCTCTATCATTGTCAGATCCCTCTCACCTGTCTTCAAAGGGCAGTGTGGGACAACAAAGCCTCAGAGCTCTACAGCGACTTACAGCACTAAGTGGTCTTTTCTAAAGAGCAGCAGCAGCGAGAAGGGTCTCTAGGGTGGCCACTGGGGACCTTTGAGTCAGGCGGGGGGCGGGGGGGTCTGTCAGCCCCTGTGTGTGTCTCTCTCTGTGTGTGCGAGTGGGGTGGATTGAGGTCTCAAATCCCATTTTAAGCCACTGGCAGATCCTTGCCCCTCTCTCTCACTACTCCTTCCTCTCCAGGGGGGCAGACCTCTCCCTCCTATCTTCAGCTCAGTAACCACTGCACCAGACTTCACACTCCCGGGGGTGGGTGTGAGGGTAGCAGGGGTGTGTGTGTGTGTGTGTGAGGTAGGCATCAGGGTGTGTAGCGGGTTACTCAGGGCCGGGAGGGTGCTGGAACGGTAAATTGAGGCGGGATGCTAAATGCTGAATGTTAAATTGATATGAATCAATCAGCCGGGTGTCGGGGCACATCTGTGCCCACTGTGCCAGGCTTTGATTGATTGGGGACCGGGCTGGAGCCAGAGGAGGACAGGTTGTTTTTTGATGCAGCATCGTACAAAACACACACACACACACACACACACACACACACACACATACACCCTCATTGCTATTTAATGACTTTGGTCAAATATTCAGATTTAAGCAGTATGTTATTCAGGATGGAATACTGTTTAATACTGTATGCATTACCAGCCACTGAACCACACTGAGACTAACATAATGTGTTAGTTTCCTTTAGATCATTCAGGTTGGCAATTCATCTCCAGATCCTCTGTTTCAGTCATTACAGAGTAATACTTATTTACTACATTAGAGCATAATACTGCTTTTGTTGGTTATGTAGTCATTACTGTGGCTGTGTTAATGAGGAGCTGGCAATGCTGTCTCGGACATCGTAAACGTCACCATCTTTATGAATTAGAGGTAGTCCTATAGGACTTTTATTGCACATGACACATTAACTATCCTCATTGTTTGTCTGACACTGTCCAGGGCTAATTTCCAATATACTGGTGGTTTTGTGATTGGCAAATGGGGACTTAGTAAATAGGAAAGGAGAGGGATGATGGTGTTACTGGCCCAATTGGTCATCTCTCCAGGCGACAGAAAACAACCTATGGGGGTTCTCATCCAATCCCAGCCCTGATAATTGGCCAACCGTGTTCCGTTTTCACTTTCTATTGGTGTGAAGTATCATTCACAGTGAATAATTAGCCAATCACATGCTGCCGTTGGGGTTGGGCATGGAACCAGATGGGAGGCCCTGTGGCTCACCCCTGTGACTGTCACCAGTGTGTGTGTGTGTGTGTGTGTGTGTGACGGACCATTACACTCTGGCTCCAGGCTCAGTCTGGCATCCTCATTATTATACTTGATGGTAAAACCAAACACCTCTCTCCATGTCTCCCATCGGGCCCTCTCTACTCTCCCCCTCTCTTTCTCTCCCCCTCTCTTCCTCTCCATCCCTCTACCACCCCAGCAGGTTCTGGGCTGTGAGGTAAACGGCAGTAAACACCGTCGGGAGGAGATAGTAGGGTAAGCAATGGCGCCGCAGAAAAGCATTAGACGCTCCAAACAGAGCTGGTCTCTGAACAAAATGTCTACAAACTCATCTGAAAGGCTAACGTGTATATCAGGTGTGCTCACACCCAAAGGCTTAGACATGGAACACTTTGACCTACGACCCTCCCTTCCTCTTCCTGTGCTAATATTTATGTTGATGTTGTTTGTTTGAAATGGTCCCATGGCTTGAGGAGCGAAGTACAGTACCTACCATGGAGATCTATGTTCAACGTTCTATGTTCTATGTTCTATGTGCTATGTGCTCACCATATCTGCTGATGGAGGTCCGGGAGATGCTGGCTGATGGGGGGATGTTGTAGGAAGAGGTCTGTTTGGGCACCAGAGCCACTACACAGCGGTCAGACACCTGCAACAACACAACAGAGAACATTGTGATAAGAGAACATGCTCAATCACCGACAGGCGTGTTGCTCGCGGACGACACGTTGTCCGTATGCAGTACACATTGATCTGCAACCCTGGTTTAGCACCCTCCGCCCCTTTCCAAGAGATATGAACACATGCTCACACCTACGTCATGACACAGCATCTCCTTCCTCTCCTTCTCCTTGAATCCCTCCCTCCCTGTACTCTGTCACATTCTCCCCATTCAACCTCCTGTCATCTCTAACGCCTCGTGGGCTCTCTCTGCAGAGCGTCTCTCTGTAAGAAACGACTCAGATGCCTCTGTGATGAGATGATCCGCATCGCCATTCCCATCACTCCCCAGCCATTAGGGAAATAAGGAGAGGAGAGAAGGGAAGGGGAGGCGGGAGTGGGAGTGGGCAGAAAGCCAGAGCTAAAGCAATGCGGAGTGAGGGCTTCCCACTGGCATGTCTAGAAAACAACCTCCCCCGCCTCACTGTCATCGCAGCATCTCAGAGGGGGGGGGGGGGGGTACGGGCAGAGAGAGAGGAAAATAAATGAAGCCATAACAGTGAAGGAAAAAGAGAGAAAGAGCGAAAGTGGAGGGATTGTCCAAAAACGGAAGGGAAATTGATGATAAGAAAGAAAGATATTGAGAGTGACAGGGAACAATGGCACAGTGGAAGAGTCAGCCCTCCAATCCGGCTCTATTGTCTACAGTATTCCTACAAAGATTGCTTTTGATCTCAACTACACGGGGTACGGCAGGAGGATGAGCTCTCTCCACATGAAAGAGTCTTATAGGACACCTTTACCATACTGTACATGCCAGGACCACTCTGACTACCTCTCTGTCTTTGTCTATGGACGACACATTGCTGACTCTGTCCACAGTCTCTCCGAGCCACAGCCATAAAAGTCAGTGTTCTACACCATTCCACATTCTACTGTCATTTACTCTACATTTCATTGCCAATCACAGCTGGGAGGGTGTGTTTGCGTGCACTCTTTCAATCTGGATAGACAAAATATTGCACACAAATATACAAAACCACTGTTTTTCCTTTTTGAGAACCAAAATACCAAAGCCCTCTGTGGCATGTCCAGCCAGCCCAGTGAAGGGAATTGAGTTTTCGGAGTGAGAGAACAAGAAGGACAAGCATCCAACAGTGTGAAATCACCAAGCAGCCACGGGCTGAATGAAAACCTCCTATATGACATGAAAACAAGGTTGAGAGAAATAATCTGTCCCCCGACCTCTCCTCACTGTTAGCCTCTCTAAAGCTTCAGCTGGGTCACCTCTCTCTTCTCTCCTCTCCTCACTGTTAGCCTCTCTAAAGCTTCAGCTGGGTCACCTCTCTCTTCTCTCCTCTCCTCACTGTTAGCCTCTCTAAAGCTTCAGCTGGGTCACCTCTCTCTTCTTTCCTCTCCTCACTGTTAGCCTCTCTAAAGCTTCAGCTGGGTCACCTCTCTCTTCTCTCCTCTCCTCACTGTTAGCCTCTCTAAAGCTTCAGCTGGGTCACCTCTCTCTTCTCTCCTTTCCTCTCGCCTCCTTTCTATACTTCTCCTCCTCCTCTTCTCGGCACTCCACGGCTAATGACGTGGCCCCACGTTGTACAGTAGCAACCCTCAAACCCCCCCTCCTCCACTAATTTCTAACAGGCCATTAGCTGGGGTCACAGCCGGGGTCAGTGCTAGAGCTAACTCCAGCTCCAGCAGACAGAGCACTTGAAAGGACAGAAGCTCGAGGAGGAGTCATCTCATTAAATGATGCCACACCGCCTGCCCTCTTAGTGGGGAACGACAAACCGCTCTTTTGAACCTCTTTCCAGCCGTTGGCTATGGATTGTGAAGACCTCTCCCGAGCCCAACCTATCCTCTCCCTCTCCTCCTCTATGTTATGGAGTCTGATAGAAGGGCTGTGTGAGCGTAGAGATCAAGATGGATTGTGAAGACCTCTCCCGAGCCCAACCTATCCTCTCCCTCTCCTCCTCTATGTTATGGAGTCTGATAGAAGGGCTGTGTGAGCGTAGAGATCAAGATGGATTGTGAAGACCTCTCCCGAGCCCAACCTATCCTCTCCCTCTCCTCCTCTATGTTATGGAGTCTGATAGAAGGGCTGTGTGAGCGTAGAGATAGAGATGGATTGTGAAGACCTCTCCCAAGCCCAACCTATCCTCTTCCTCTCCATCCTAACCTTCTCCATATTTTCGGAAGCCTTCACACTCGTTCCTCCAGCTCTGACAGTGGTGACACCTGTTCCTTTCTACACCGAGCATTGTCTCTCTTCCTCTCTCCTTTATGGAATTGCCTGACAGGAGGCTCTCTCTCACTCTCTCTCTGCCTCGCTCCCATCCTTCTCCCTCCCCTCATCTATGTTATGGAGTCTGATAGAAGGGCTGTGTGAGCGTAGAGATAGAGATGGGTTGTGGTGATAGTGGAGATGATTGAAGGCGTGCAGCTTCGTCCTTCAGGGCTAATCCACAGTGTGAGGCAGGGAGCTGAGGTGAGCCTGACAGTGGCCTGCAGGTGTGATAAGGAACCAACGCTACACTGTGATAAGACTTTCATCAAACAGTCCCCCCCCCCCTATGCCCACACCTGCCTATCTCTCATCCCCTGATCCTGTGGCCCAAGCCTAGCTTAGGAGGCCTATCTATCACAGATTGGACTGGACTGCGCTGGGCTGAGGTTTAGCCACACACAATTTCCTAACTGACAGGTCTTTAATATAGAACTTAAGGTTATAAGATGAAAGGGTTATTTTGTCATTTGAACACTAAATTGTGTTTTTATCAAACTAAATAGCTTTCTAAGAGCGTTCTAATAACATATACTGGTTGGGGACAATGCAATGAGAGTTGAGTTCCACTGTGTTTCCGAAGAGAAGATGACTCAATCTGCAGCAATACTGGCTGTGATCAGACCCCATACCAACTGTCTTGGCGTATAAAGGAATCTGTGGAGAGCAGAGGAACACTCTCTTCACTATGCCTGCCAAAATGTTGATCTAGATTTCCTTCTCTGTCTGAGCATATTTTAAAACTCAAACTCTGTCTATGGGGCGTTGTTTGCTCAGATGACAACAGGGGACGAGCCGCCACAGAGAATCAGATTGATGGAAAGATACGTTACTGCTGTAATCCAACTATCCGTAGTGTCTGTCTGGGTTGATCTAAAATAGACCCAAAACGTCCCAGTGCAGGTTCTCAGTCTGGGGGGGGTGTGAAACTGGAGCTCCTGGTGTCGGTTCCTCCACAACATCAGTAGGACAACACAAGGTCAGGACACAACATGGAAGCACAGTGACAGGGCTCTAATGTCTTGGCACAGTTTAGCCCGCTACACTGCAGGAGGATGGGAACCAAGTCATTTCCTGCAGCCATTTTCCTCAGTCACATTTCCAGCTGTGCCCCTGGAAAAATCCTTACCGTCCACGTAGGCACGGCAGAGGACGGGAAAAACCAAGGTGCGTGTGAAGCAAACCTGACTCCAATTACTACACTTTTCCCAAATACGCAATCCATTTAACTGCTACCAACCCCACTGCAATGCATTTTAAGTGATCTATTTGCAGTTTAAGATTTCACCAACACCTCACACGGGGAAGCATTCACAGCTCTAAACACCTGACTTCCCACACAGTTTTTTATTTGAATTGTAAATCTTGCCCTATGTCTCATGCCACTCAAGCCCATTATATGGTAATTGGATGTGAGTGTGCCACCTCTGGTCTAGCCTGCTCTAGACCCTGCTCCCCTGGGAACTACTGGACCGGTAATGCTATTCACCAGACGGAAGGTTAAACATCTCACCTCGGAGGATGGCAAAGAGAGAGGGAGAGAGAGAGAGAGAGATAGAGAGGGAGGGAGTAAGAGAGAGAGAGAGAGAGAGGGAGGAAGTAAGAGAGAGAGAGAGAGAGAGAGAGAGAGAGAGAGAGAGAGAGAGAGAGAGAGTGAGGGAGTGAGAGAGAGAGAGAGAGAGAGAGAGAGAGAGAGAGAGAGAGAGAGAGAGAGAGAGAGAGAGTAAGAGAGAGAGAGAGAGAGAGAGGAGAGAGAGAGAGAGAGTAAGAGAGAGAGGGAGGGAGTAAGAGAGAGAGAGAGAGGGAGTAAGAGAGAGAGAGAGAGAGAGAGAGAGAGAGAGAGAGAAAGAGAGAGAAAGAGAGAGAGAACAAAGAGATAGTAAGAGCTGGGCTGATGAAAAGAGAGAAGGTGAGGAAGATAGAGAGGGATAGCAAGAGAGGAAAAGGTGCAAGGGTAGGAGATAGAGAGAGTGCACAGAGAAAGTAAGGGCTTGGCTGACGAAAAGCTCCCTTTGACAAGGAGGAAGACTAATCAACAAAGAGAGATCAACATCAGCAATCAGCCAGGCACTCTCCTATCTCATCAATCTTTTATCTGCTCTCCTCCTGCTCCGACCAACAGTCCAGGTGTGTGTGTGTGTGTGACTGTGTGTGTGTGTGTCTGTCTGTGTGTGTCTGTCTGTTTGTGTGTGTGTCTGTCTGTCTGTGTGTGTGTGTGTGTGTGTGTGTGTGTGTCTGTCTGTGTGTGTCTGTCTGTTTGTGTGTGTGTGTGTGTCTGTGTGTGTCTGTGTGTGTGTGTGTGTGTGTGTGTGTGTGTGTGTGTGTGTGTGTGTGTGTGTGTGAGAGTGTGTGTGTGGAGTTTCATTCAGTCCCCCTGAGCTCCAAGTATACTCTCAGAAAAAAAAGGTGCGAATTGTACTTAATACGTACAAATGCTTGTCACTGTAGTGGTACTCTGTAAGGTACGTCATTGTACCATTAGTTCTAGGTACATAGTTGTACCCTTGCAGTTCCTACCATAAAAGAGCCAATATTGTACCATATAGTCCACAGATTCAAATGAGCCTTTTAAGGGTACCACCACACTGACAAAGCCATTTGTTCCTTCTAAGTGGCAAAAATGTCCTTCTCTATATCAAGTCCCTCACGTTTACACACCTCTCTGCCATCCCACTTCTTTTTATTATTATTAAGGTTGAGTCATGCGCCCTCCGAAAAACATGACCCGCCAAACAGCGCTTCCTAACACCCACACACTTAACCCGGAAGGCAGCTGCACCGATGTATCAGAGGAAACACTGTTCAACTGACGTCTGAGTCAGCCTGCTGGCGCCCGGCTCACCACAAGGAGTCGCTAGAGCGCGATGAGCCAAGTAAAGCCCCCCTCTAACCCGGACAACGCTGGGCCATGCAGTGTCTTAGACCGCTGCCCCACTCGGAAGGCCAACGGCATTATCAAACGGGAACCTGGTCCAGCCAACACCTTAACCATTACGCCTTGAGATCCATAACTCCTGGCAAGGTTGGGTTAAGGTCGCTACAATATTAATTACGGCACTTTATTGTCACATGGTCTTATGTAAGCCTTTATAAAGACCTCAGATCTGGCAGCGGACATGCTCAAACATAACCATAGACGACTTAAACACTTCCACTCATGGGTGGCCAAAAATAACTAACAGAAAGCCACGCCCCCACTAATCCACACTTCCACCCTGGGATACAGAAATGAATTTTCTCTGTACCCCTTTTTCTGTGTATGACAATGTGTGTACCTCTGAAATGCAGGTACATTGTGTATTGTAAAAATTTTGTACCCCTGGGAACAATTCCCGTACGCTAACGATACCCGTTTAGTCTGAGAGTGTAGCAAAGGTAGCTACTGAATAAAGATGCTTCCGTACAGTCTGTCTCGTTTTAAATGCATGATGCATTAAAGTTTTCATTTCAGTAGGAGGAGGCATATCTACATCTGGGGTATGTAAACGTCCATTTCCCATGAGGAAATAAATAGCAGAGCTTCCGAGGTTGTTAGGGGTTTCATGAATTTGAATGTGTGTCTGTCTGGTCACACTGTCTGGTGTGAGAATTAGCAGAGTCACAGGGGTGAGGTTCACTAATTCTGCACATGTAAATATTTCACACGCACGCAAATATTCCACGTCTTCGTGCCAGGGGGCACACACTTGCCAGATGTGGCATTGCGCGCGCACGCACGCACGCACGCACGCACGCACGCACGCACGCACACACACACACACACACACACACACACACACACACACACACACACACACACACATACCTACCTGGCTCATCACAGCTGTAATGATAAACAAGAGGCTCTGTCGCTCCCCTTCTTTTCCCTCTTCTCTCCCCATTTACTCTCTTCCCCTGCTTTCCTGTCTCTACTCACCCCCCCTCCCTCTAATCACCCCGTGTCCGGCCCGTGTGCGTCTCCTCTGTAGTGGTGCTGTGTTAGGGCGTCAGATCCATGATCAATAGGCAGGCTTCAGATGTGCTATTTAAGCGCTGAGAGATGCTCCTCTATCGCTGTAACAAATGTGTGTGTGTGTGTGTGTGTGTGTTGTTGTTGTGCCCTGTAGCGTCTCCCACGGCTAATGAAAGAGACAGAGTGACACAAAGCCACATAACAACAACAGAGAGACCTGTCGGAGGATGGAAGCACAACCTCCATCAACCACTACAGAGTACCATAAAGTCATAGAGTAGTACTATATAGACTCAGAGTAGTACCATAGAGACTCAGAGTAGTACCATATAGACTCAGAGTAGTACCATAGAGACTCAGAGTAGTACCATAAAGTCAGAATAGTACTATATTGACTCATAGTAGTACCATAGAGACTCAGAGTAGTACCTTAGAGACTCAGAGTAGTACCATAGAGACTCAGAGTAGTACCATAAAGTCAGAGTAGTACTATATAGACTCATAGTAGTACCATAGAGACTCAGAGTAGTACCATAGAGACTCAGAGTAGTACCATAGAGACTCAGAGTAGTACCATGGAGATTCAGAGTAGTACATTGAGACTCAGAGTAGTACCATAGAGACTCAGAGTAGTACCATAGAGACTCAGAGTAGTACCATAGAGACTCAGAGTAGTACCATAGAGACTCAGAGTAGTACCATAAAATCACAGAGTAGTACCATATATACTCAGAGTAGTACCATAGAGACTCAGAGTAGTATCATAGAGACTCAGAGTAGTACCATAGAGACTCAGAGTAGTACCATAGAGACTCAGAGTAGTACCATAAAATCACAGAGTAGTACTATGGAGACTCAGAGTAGTACTATATAGACTCAGAGTAGTACCATAGAGACTCAGAGTAGTACCATGGAGATTAAGAGTAGTACCATAGAGACTCAGAGTAGTACCATGGAGATTCAGAGTAGTACCATAGAGACTCAGAGTAGTACCATAGAGACTCAGAGTAGTACCATAGAGACTCAGAGTAGTACCATATATACTCAGAGTGGTACCATAGAGACTCAGAGTAGTACCATAGAGACTCAGAGTAGTACCATAAAATCACAGAGTAGTACCATAGAGACTCAGAGTAGTACCATAGAGACTCAGAGTAGTACCATAGCGACTCAGAGTAGTACAATAGAGACTCAGAGTGGTACCATAGAGACTCAGAGTAGTACCATAGAGACTCAGAGTTGTACCATAGAGAATCAGAGTAGTACCATAGAGACTCAGAGTAGTACCATAAAATCACAGAGTAGTACTATATAGACTCAGAGTAGTACCATAGAGACTCAGAGTAGTACCATAGAGACTCAGAGTAGTACCATAGAGACTCAGAGTAGTACCATAAAATCACAGAGTAGTACTATATAGACTCAGAGTAGTACCATAGAGACTCAGAGTAGTACCATAGAGACTCAGAGTAGTACCATAGAGACTCAGAGTAGTACCATAGAGACTCAGAGTAGTACCATAAAATCACAGAGTAGTACCATATATACTCAGAGTAGTACCATAGAGACTCAGAGTAGTATCATAGAGACTCAGAGTAGTACCATAGAGACTCAGAGTAGTACCATAGAGACTCAGAGTAGTACCATAGCGACTCAGAGTAGTACCATAGCGACTCAGAGTAGTACCATATAGACTCAGAGTAGTACCATAGCGACTCAGAGTAGTATCATAGAGACTCAGAGTAGTACCATAGAGACTCAGAGTAGTACCATAGAGACTCAGAGTAGTATCATAGAGACTCAGAGTAGTACCATAGAGACTCAGAGTAGTACCATAGAGACTCAGAGTAGTACCATAGCGACTCAGAGTAGTATCATAGCGATAGAGATCAGAGTAGTACCATAGAGACTCAGAGTAGTACCATAAAATCACAGAGTAGTACCATATAGACTCAGAGTAGTACCATAGAGACTCAGAGTAGTACCATAGAGACTCAGAGTAGTACCATGGAGATTCAGAGTAGTACCATAGAGACTCAGAGTAGTACCATAGAGACTCAGAGTAGTACCATAGCGACTCAGAGTAGTATCATAGAGACTCAGAGTGGTACCATAGAGACTCAGAGTAGTACCATAAAATCACAGAGTAGTACCATAGAGACTCAGAGTAGTACCATAGAGACTCAGAGTAGTACCATAGCGACTCAGAGTAGTACAATAGAGACTCAGAGTAGTACCATAGAGACTCAGAGTGGTACCATAGAGACTCAGAGTAGTACCATAGACACTCAGATTTGTACCATAGAGACTCAGAGTAGTACCATAGAGACTCAGAGTAGTACCATAGAGACTCAGAGTAGTACCATAGAGACTCAGAGTAGTACCATAAAATCACAGAGTAGTACCATATATACTCAGAGTAGTACCATAGAGACTCAGAGTAGTATCATAGAGACTCAGAGTAGTATCATAGAGACTCAGAGTAGTACCATAGAGACTCAGAGTAGTACCATAGAGACTCAGAGTAGTACCATAGAGACTCAGAGTAGTACCATAAAATCACAGAGTAGTACCATAGAGACTCAGAGTAGTACCATAAAATCACAGAGTAGTACCATAGAGACTCAGAGTAGTACCATAAAATCACAGAGTAGTACCATAGAGACACAGAGTAGTATCATAGAGACTCAGAGTAGTACAATAGAGACTCAGAGTAGTACCGTAGAGACTCAGAGTAGTACCATAAAATCACAGAGTAGTACCATAGAGACTCAGAGTAGTACCATAGAGACTCAGAGTAGTACCATAGAGACTCAGAGTAGTACCATAGAGACTCAGAGTAGTACCATAGAGACTCAGAGTAGTACCATAAAATCACAGAGTAGTACCATAGAGACTCAGAGTAGTACCATAGAGACTCAGAGTAGTACCATAAAATCACAGAGTAGTACCATATATACTCAGAGTAGTACCATAGAGACTCAGAGTAGTACGATAGAGACTCAGAGTAGTACCATAGCGACTCAGAGTAGTACAATAGAGACTCAGAGTAGTACCATAGAGACTCAGAGTGGTACCATAGAGACTCAGAGTAGTACCATAGAGACTCAGAGTTGTACCATAGAGACTCAGAGTAGTACCATAGAGACTCAGAGTAGTACCATAAAATCACAGAGTAGTACTATATAGACTCAGAGTAGTACCATAGTAGTACCATAAAATCACAGAGTAGTACTATATACCAGAGTATACCATAGAGACTCAGAGTAGTACCATAGAGACTCAGAGTAGTACCATAGAGACTCAGAGTAGTACCATAGTGGTACTTTATAGACTAGGAGTAGTATGGGTACCATAGAGAACACTCTGAGGTGCTTAGGGGGGGAGCGAGGGGGGAGAGAGAGAGAGGTTGAGACCACTGCTTACTATCTGTGGGTGAAGGAGAGAAAAAAGAGAGGAAAGAAAAGAGGAAGGAGACACAGAGGGGGGTACATACATACAGTAAATCAGCATGGGACCAAGTCCTCTACGAAGGACACTATGATGTGTCCCATCAAATAACCCTGACACCTTGTAAATTATTCTACCTCTTTTTTTCTCCTCCTCTGGGGAAGCAGGCCTCAGAGAGAAAGGCCCCATGGTAAGGCTGCAGCCCCAGCCCCCCTCCATGACAGACTGAACCTAGTCCTCAGTAACACACAAACACTCACACACACACACACACACACACACACACACACACACACACACACCATGGCTGCAGGCTTCAGGGCTGCAGATCAACAGGCTGCAGTCTGGAGCTCTGGGCAGATGGTCTCCTTGTCTGAGTAATGGGAGCCTGCTGACCCTCTGCACTACTGAAAGATTCATGTGCTCTGGAGAGGACTAGCTGCCTTCTCTCTTTACCTCTCTCTCTCTGTATCTCCCCTTCTCCCTCTCTCTGTCTTTCCCCCTCTCTCTCTTCCTCCCGCTCTCAAACCTCTTTCCCCACCTCTCTCTTCCCCCCCCCCCCCCGATGAAGGTGGCAAGGAACTGCAGGTCAAGTCTGAGCCTCTGAGATGTAGAGAGAAGTTCAGCGTGGAGCGAGGCAGGGCTAATTGCCACGGTAACAGGTAAAGGACAACCTAGTCCCTGAGCGGAGAGAGATTAAATATAGATAGCAGGAGTAGAGGGCCTCAGAGGAGAGGGAACGAGAGAGAGGGAGAGACGGAGAGAGGATGGAATGAGAGCGCGAGAGACTGTATCTCTCCAGGGAAGACACTTTATAGGAGGTGTCGGTTCTCTCTCTCTCTCCCGCCACCTGAGGAATAATTGCCCTCTATTCTGTGTGAGTCATGCAGATCAGATGAAACCAGGCGAGTGAATTCTAATGAGTCTGGAGGAGGAGGATTCAACGTCTCAAAGTCAGAAGCGGCTCAACATTAAAGTTCACCTGCAGTACATCTGAGTGGGCCTGGGTGATTTCCTTTCTATAAACTATCATTATTCTACTACATAGAACGTGTGTTTATAACCTGGCTGAATCCCACGTTATAACTCCAGAGACTTATATGGATACTGTACACAACAAACTGCAATACACTGTCGTCAACACGTATACATGTCATGTCGATGGAATAACACTGCCTGGTAGTGCAGGAGTGTTGGTGAGCCTAGATATACGCAACGTAGATCGGTTCACCGTACCTGGTAGTGCATGAGTGTGTTGAGTCTCTTCCAGTCGTTCTCTATCTTGGTGGTGATGTCCTCGTCCTGCAGGACCACGCGGGCCATCCGCCCCTGACGCCACTCTGACGGGGCCAGAGAGAAGAGACAGTCAGTCACGCTGCCAGAAACACAATCACACGCAGACACACACACACCAACGCACCTACGCACACACGCAGATAACGTGCACATGAACATACACACATACAGTGTCCTCTAGTTTGTGTTTTCCATTTACTGTGGAAGACTTTGTATCTTACGGTAACGCCCTTTTTATAAGGTGTGAGCTGAGTTACCTACAACCAATTCAACAACACTGGTCTGCAGTAGAAAGAGCTTCACAACCCTGTCTGTCTGTCTGTCTGTCTGCCTGTCTGTCTGTCTGCCTGCCTGCCTGCCTGCCTGCCTGCCTGCCTGCCTGTCTGTCTGCCTGCCTGCCTGTCTGTCTGCCAGCCTGTCTGTCTGCCTGCCTGCCTGTCTGTCTGTCTATTTAAGCAATAGGGCCAGAGGAAGTGTGGTATATGGCCATTATACCATTGCTAAGATCTGTTCTTAAGCACGATGCAACACAGAGTGCCTGGACACAGCCCTTAGCCGCGGTATATTGGCCATATATCACAAACCCCCGAGGTGCCTTGTTGCCATTATAAACTGGTCATCAACGTAATTAGAGCAGTAAAAATAAATGTTTTATCATACCCATGGTATACGGTCTGATATACCATGGCTGTCAGCCAATCAGCATTCAGGGCTTGAACCACCCAGTTTATAATAGCCATTATTTCCTCTGGCAAGATGAGTGAAACTCTTAAGTTATTCCCTGACTGCAACTTCATTTGATTGGTGTTTCTGTGTCGCTACGAAGAGGCACACATCAGGAGCTTCCAAAGGACTCTTGAGAAAACACATTATCCAAATGAAGCCATATCAACAGCCATTCTGTTCTACAGACACACAGAGCACTCTGTGTACTCTGCTAGGTTAGAAGACGAGAGACCGCACCCGGGTTGACTTGCATTTTAATGAAACATTACACACTAACAAGTTGAAGATGTACGCTCAGTCAGCCTCGCCGGTTTAATTGGCACTTGTGTCAGTGATACGTTGTTGCATAACCATACGCGTTCCACGGTCGGCGCGGCTACGGTGGAGTGGGGAAACACAACGCAGCAGTAGAAGAACTGAGAGAGAAAATCCTCCCCGGAAAAGTGAGTCAAGCGAGAGGGGAAAGAGGAAGAGGAGGGATGGAGGGGGAACGTTGACCCGATAATGAAAAGATAATCAGTGTGTTGATGGGGAAATGGACGGGCAGCGTCGGGCATCACTGGGTAGTGATCATTGATTTTCTCCTCTGTTGACTGGACTTTATTACTTTGTGCCACTGCCAGCAGACACTGCTGCTCCAAGCTTCGGGCACGACCCCCCCCCCCCCCCTCTCACCCTCCCTAGCGTTACCTAGGCGATAGTGATATGGAGAGACGGCCTCCTGTGGCTGGGGCCAGTGTGGTTGAAGGGCGTCGGGCACTCCTGATGGGAGGCTGGTGTTTCCATCTCCCTGGTGTGAAGTGAGAGCCCATGAGAAGACGGGGGAGGAGGAACAGGAGATGTGGAGGTAACGGCGGTGTCGCCTCTCCAGGGCCGGGGCGGCAGACTGTGTAGGAGGCGGTGGGCCTGGCATGGTGGACCTGTGGTGCCCGTCTGTCAGCTCTTACCTGGGTCAGTCAGTCAGGCTACAGACAAGGGAGGGTGTGTGTGTGTGTGTGTGTGTATCTCTGTCTTACCCAGGTCCATGTCGACAGCGCGGGGCCTCTGTGAGTAAGGCATGTTCTTATAGCAGGCGTCCAGTATCTTCTCCTTGACCTGGGTGATGGTGTCACAGTTCAGCACCTTCACTGGGATCTCAGGACTGTTCTCGTTGTCTGGGTTCACACAGTTCAGGATCTGAAGGGGGAGACGGTAGAGGAGAGGGGGTTAAGGTGTGTGTGTGGGTGTGCGTGCGTGCTTGCGTATGAATGTAAGAGCGCCTGTATGAGTGTGCTCCGGTGTGTGTTTGCTATGCCGGTGCCTATGTGTGTTTCAACGCCTCTTCTTGTGCGAGTGCGTTTCTGTGACTATGTGTGTGTGTTAATGGGTCCTGTCACGGTCCGGTTGCCCCCCCCCCCCCCCCCCTCCCTCTAAAATACTATTCCCACGCCCCCACCACCATCCTAAAATCTAATTTCACACCTTCGGCAGGACACCAATTTCCAGCTCTTGCAGGGTATTAGAGTAATGAGCCCAGTTCCCCGTCAGAGCAAACAGAGTTACAGTCTGTGACTGTCTTAGTGCTCCTGTCTCTGTCTCCACAGACCCCTGCTCTCCTGTTGGTGCAGCACTGACACCCACAGGATAATTAGCTATCCAGGACACAGAGGGAAGCAAAACATGATGGTGTGTGTGTGTGTGAGAAAGATAAATATGTAGTCAGTAGAGTCCGACTGTGTGTGTGTGTGTGTGTGTGTGTGTGTGTGTGTGTGTGTGTGTGTGTGTGTGTGTGTGTGTGTGTGTGTGTGTGTGTGATTGCCTGAGTGGTACTGACCAGGGTCTTGTAGTCAATCTGCTGTCTGATCAGCTTGTCCTCACTGAGGGAGTAGCGCGCCTCTCCTGTGATGGAGTCTATAGGGCCCTTCTCCATCTGCTGCTTGATGGCACAGTATAGCATGAACAGAGGCTCCCCAGCACACTCCTGGAGAGAGAGAGAGAGAGAGAGAGAGAGAGAGAGAGAGAGAGAGAGAGAGAGAGAGAGAGAGAGAGAGAGAGAGAGAGAGAGAGAGAGAGAGAGAGAGAGAGAGAGAGAGAGAGAAATAGAGAGGTAGATAGAGAAGGGGAGGGAGGGAGAGAGAGAGAGAGAAGGGGAGGGATAGGGAGAGAAAACACAGATTAACGACATAAAATGTATTCTCACTGCCACAGCCCTGGATTACTAAAACTGCTAAACTGGAGGTTGCATTAGACTCACCTTGAGGAACCTGTGAAGAAGGAAGGCGAACCAGTTGGTGAGCATCTTCTCTGCAACGGACTCCGTTCTGAAGAAAGAGGGAAAATAATGTTTTATTAGTTCAGATCGGAATTCACCCTATCCTTTGATGCTGATGTTTCTTTCTCAAATGGATCCAATATCATCTCAGGGCATAACATGAGAGGATGGAGGGACCGTGGAGGGTTGAGGATAAAACTGGAGCCATTGGAAGAAAAAGAAAACAGGGGGAATGAGAAAGAGAAGAAAAAGAAACCAGTAGAAACAGGGGGAATGAGAAAGAGAAGAAAAAGAAACCAGTAGAAACAGGGGGAATGAGAAAGAGAAGGAAAAGAAACCAGTAGAAACAGGGGGAATGAGAAAGAGAAGAAAAAGAAACCAGTAGAAACAGGGGGAATGAGAAAGAGAAGAAAAAGAAACCAGTAGAAACAGGGGGAATGAGAAAGAGAAGGAAAAGAAACCAGTAGAAACAGGGGGAATGAGAAAGAGAAGAAAAAGAAACCAGTAGAAACAGGAGGAATGAGAAAGAGAAGGAAAAGAAACCAGTAGAAACAGGGGGAATGAGAAAGAGAAGGAAAAGAAACCAGTAGAAACAGGGGGAATGAGAAAGAGAAGGAAAAGAAACCAGTAGAAACAGGGGGAATGAGAAAGAGAAGAAAAAGAAACCAGTAGAAACAGGGGGAATGAGAAAGAGAAGAAAAAGAAACCAGTAGAAACAGGGGGAATGAGAAAGAGAAGAAAAAGAAACCAGTAGAAACAGGGGGAATGAGAAAGAGAAGGAAAAGAAACCAGTAGAAACAGGGGGAATGAGAAAGAGAAGGAAAAGAAACCAGTAGAAACAGGGGGAATGAGAAAGAGAAGGAAAAGAAACCAGTAGAAACAGGGGGAATGAGAAAGAGAAGGAAAAGAAACCAGTAGAAACAGGGGGAATGAGAAAGAGAAGAAAAAGAAACCAGTAGAAACAGGGGGAATGAGAAAGAGAAGAAAAAGAAACCAGTAGAAACAGGGGGAATGAGAAAGAGAAGAAAAAGAAACCAGTAGAAACAGGGGGAATGAGAAAGAGAAGAAAAAGAAACCAGTAGAAACAGGGGGAATGAGAAAGAGAAGAAAAAGAAACCAGTAGAAACAGGGGGAATGAGAAAGAGAAGGAAAAGAAACCAGTAGAAACAGGGGGAATGAGAAAGAGAAGAAAAAGAAACCAGTAGAAACAGGGGGAATGAGAAAGAGAAGAAAAAGAAACCAGTAGAAACAGGGGGAATGAGAAAGAGAAGGAAAAGAAACCAGTAGAAACAGGGGGAATGAGAAAGAGAAGAAAAAGAAACCAGTAGAAACAGGGGGAATGAGAAAGAGAAGGAAAAGAAACCAGTAGAAACAGGGGGAATGAGAAAGAGAAGAAAAAGAAACCTGTAGAAACAGGGGGAATGAGAAAGAGAAGAAAAATAAACCAGTAGAAACAGGGGGAATGAGAAAGAGAAGAAAAAGAAACCAGTAGAAACAGGGGGAATGAGAAAGAGAAGAAAAAGAAACCAGGGGGAATGAGAAAGAGAAGAAAAAGAAACCAGTAGAAACAGGGGGAATGAGAAAGAGAAGGAAAAGAAACCAGTAGAAACAGGGGGAATGAGAAAGAGAAGAAAAAGAAACCAGTAGAAACAGGGGGAATGAGAAAGAGAAGGAAAAGAAACCAGTAGAAACAGGGGGAATGAGAAAGAGAAGAAAAAGAAACCAGTAGAAACAGGGGGAATGAGAAAGAGAAGGAAAAGAAACCAGTAGAAACAGGGGGAATGAGAAAGAGAAGAAAAAGAAACCAGTAGAAACAGGGGGAATGAGAAAGAGAAGGAAAAGAAACCAGTAGAAACAGGGGGAATGAGAAAGAGAAGAAAAAGAAACCAGTAGAAACAGGGGGAATGAGAAAGAGAAGAAAAAGAAACCAGTAGAAACAGGGGGAATGAGAAAGAGAAGGAAAAGAAACCAGTAGAAACAGGGGGAATGAGAAAGAGAAGAAAAAGAAACCAGTAGAAACAGGGGGAATGAGAAAGAGAAGAAAAAGAAACCAGTAGAAACAGGGGGAATGAGAAAGAGAAGAAAAAGAAACCAGTAGAAACAGGGGGAATGAGAAAGAGAAGAAAAAGAAACCAGTAGAAACAGGGGGAATGAGAAAGAGAAGAAAAAGAAACCAGTAGAAACAGGGGGAATGAGAAAGAGAAGAAAAAGAAACCAGTAGAAACAGGGGGAATGAGAAAGAGAAGAAAAAGAAACCAGTAGAAACAGGGGGAATGAGAAAGAGAAGAAAAAGAAACCAGTAGAAACAGGGGGAATGAGAAAGAGAAGGAAAAGAAACCAGTAGAAACAGGGGGAATGAGAAAGAGAAGGAAAAGAAACCAGTAGAAACAGGGGGAATGAGAAAGAGAAGAAAAAGAAACCAGTAGAAACAGGGGGAATGAGAAAGAGAAGGAAAAGAAACCAGTAGAAACAGGGGGAATGAGAAAGAGAAGAAAAAGAAACCAGTAGAAACAGGGGGAATGAGAAAGAGAAGAAAAAGAAACCAGTAGAAACAGGGGGAATGAGAAAGAGAAGAAAAAGAAACCAGTAGAAACAGGGGGAATGAGAAAGAGAAGAAAAAGAAACCAGTAGAAACAGGGGGAATGAGAAAGAGAAGAAAAAGAAACCAGTAGAAACAGGGGGAATGAGAAAGAGAAGAAAAAGAAACCAGTAGAAACAGGGGGAATGAGAAAGAGAAGGAAAAGAAACCAGTAGAAACAGGGGGAATGAGAAAGAGAAGGAAAAGAAACCAGTAGAAACAGGGGGAATGAGAAAGAGAAGAAAAAGAAACCAGTAGAAACAGGGGGAATGAGAAAGAGAAGGAAAAGAAACCAGTAGAAACAGGGGGAATGAGAAAGAGAAGAAAAAGAAACCAGTAGAAACAGGGGGAATGAGAAAGAGAAGAAAAAGAAACCAGTAGAAACAGGGGGAATGAGAAAGAGAAGAAAAAGAAACCAGTAGAAACAGGGGGAATGAGAAAGAGAAGAAAAAGAAACCAGTAGAAACAGGGGGAATGAGAAAGAGAAGAAAAAGAAACCAGTAGAAACAGGGGGAATGAGAAAGAGAAGAAAAAGAAACCAGTAGAAACAGGGGGAATGAGAAAGAGAAGAAAAAGAAACCAGTAGAAACAGGGGGAATGAGAAAGAGAAGAAAAAGAAACCAGTAGAAACAGGGGGAATGAGAAAGAGAAGAAAAAGAAACCAGTAGAAACAGGGGGAATGAGAAAGAGAAGAAAAAGAAACCAGTAGAAACAGGGGGAATGAGAAAGAGAAGGAAAAGAAACCAGTAGAAACAGGGGGAATGAGAAAGAGAAGAAAAAGAAACCAGTAGAAACAGGGGGAATGAGAAAGAGAAGAAAAAGAAACCAGTAGAAACAGGGGGAATGAGAAAGAGAAGAAAAAGAAACCAGTAGAAACAGGGGGAATGAGAAAGAGAAGAAAAAGAAACCAGTAGAAACAGGGGGAATGAGAAAGAGAAGAAAAAGAAACCAGTAGAAACAGGGGGAATGAGAAAGAGAAGAAAAAGAAACCAGTAGAAACAGGGGGAATGAGAAAGAGAAGGAAAAGAAACCAGTAGAAACAGGGGGAATGAGAAAGAGAAGAAAAAGAAACCAGTAGAAACAGGGGGAATGAGAAAGAGAAGGAAAAGAAACCAGTAGAAACAGGGGGAATGAGAAAGAGAAGAAAAAGAAACCAGTAGAAACAGGGGGAATGAGAAAGAGAAGAAAAAGAAACCAGTAGAAACAGGGGGAATGAGAAAGAGAAGAAAAAGAAACCAGTAGAAACAGGGGGAATGAGAAAGAGAAGAAAAAGAAACCAGTAGAAACAGGGGGAATGAGAAAGAGAAGGAAAAGAAACCAGTAGAAACAGGGGGAATGAGAAAGAGAAGGAAAAGAAACCAGTAGAAACAGGGGGAATGAGAAAGAGAAGAAAAAGAAACCAGTAGAAACAGGGGGAATGAGAAAGAGAAGGAAAAGAAACCAGTAGAAACAGGGGGAATGAGAAAGAGAAGAAAAAGAAACCAGTAGAAACAGGGGGAATGAGAAAGAGAAGGAAAAGAAACCAGTAGAAACAGGGGGAATGAGAAAGAGAAGAAAAAGAAACCAGTAGAAACAGGGGGAATGAGAAAGAGAAGAAAAAGAAACCAGTAGAAACAGGGGGAATGAGAAAGAGAAGAAAAAGAAACCAGTAGAAACAGGGGGAATGAGAAAGAGAAGAAAAAGAAACCAGTAGAAACAGGGGGAATGAGAAAGAGAAGAAAAAGAAACCAGTAGAAACAGGGGGAATGAGAAAGAGAAGGAAAAGAAACCAGTAGAAACAGGGGGAATGAGAAAGAGAAGAAAAAGAAACCAGTAGAAACAGGGGGAATGAGAAAGAGAAGGAAAAGAAACCAGTAGAAACAGGGGGAATGAGAAAGAGAAGAAAAAGAAACCAGTAGAAACAGGGGGAATGAGAAAGAGAAGAAAAAGAAACCAGTAGAAACAGGGGGAATGAGAAAGAGAAGAAAAAGAAACCAGTAGAAACAGGGGGAATGAGAAAGAGAAGAAAAAGAAACCAGTAGAAACAGGGGGAATGAGAAAGAGAAGGAAAAGAAACCAGTAGAAACAGGGGGAATGAGAAAGAGAAGAAAAAGAAACCAGTAGAAACAGGGGGAATGAGAAAGAGAAGAAAAAGAAACCAGTAGAAACAGGGGGAATGAGAAAGAGAAGAAAAAGAAACCAGTAGAAACAGGGGGAATGAGAAAGAGAAGAAAAAGAAACCAGTAGAAACAGGGGGAATGAGAAAGAGAAGAAAAAGAAACCAGTAGAAACAGGGGGAATGAGAAAGAGAAGAAAAAGAAACCAGTAGAAACAGGGGGAATGAGAAAGAGAAGAAAAAGAAACCAGTAGAAACAGGGGGAATGAGAAAGAGAAGAAAAAGAAACCAGTAGAAACAGGGGGAATGAGAAAGAGAAGAAAAAGAAACCAGTAGAAACAGGGGGAATGAGAAAGAGAAGAAAAAGAAACCAGTAGAAACAGGGGAATGAGAAAGAGAAGGAAAAGAAACCAGTAGAAACAGGGGGAATGAGAAAGAAAAGAAACCAGTAGAAACAGGGGGAATGAGAAAGAGAAGAAAAAGAAACCAGTAGAAACAGGGGGAATGAGAAAGAGAAGAAAAAGAAACCAGTAGAAACAGGGGGAATGAGAAAGAGAAGGAAAAGAAACCAGTAGAAACAGGGGGAATGAGAAAGAGAAGAAAAAGAAACCAGTAGAAACAGGGGGAATGAGAAAGAGAAGAAAAAGAAACCAGTAGAAACAGGGGGAATGAGAAAGAGAAGAAAAAGAAACCAGTAGAAACAGGGGGAATGAGAAAGAGAAGGAAAAGAAACCAGTAGAAACAGGGGGAATGAGAAAGAGAAGAAAAAGAAACCAGTAGAAACAGGGGGAATGAGAAAGAGAAGGAAAAGAAACCAGTAGAAACAGGGGGAATGAGAAAGAGAAGAAAAAGAAACCAGTAGAAACAGGGGGAATGAGAAAGAGAAGAAAAAGAAACCAGTAGAAACAGGGGGAATGAGAAAGAGAAGGAAAAGAAACCAGTAGAAACAGGGGGAATGAGAAAGAGAAGAAAAAGAAACCAGTAGAAACAGGGGGAATGAGAAAGAGAAGGAAAAGAAACCAGTAGAAACAGGGGGAATGAGAAAGAGAAGGAAAAGAAACCAGTAGAAACAGGGGGAATGAGAAAGAGAAGAAAAAGAAACCAGTAGAAACAGGGGGAATGAGAAAGAGAAGGAAAAGAAACCAGTAGAAACAGGGGGAATGAGAAAGAGAAGGAAAAGAAACCAGTAGAAACAGGGGGAATGAGAAAGAGAAGGAAAAGAAACCAGTAGAAACAGGGGGAATGAGAAAGAGAAGAAAAAGAAACCAGTAGAAACAGGGGGAATGAGAAAGAGAAGAAAAAGAAACCAGTAGAAACAGGGGGAATGAGAAAGAGAAGGAAAAGAAACCAGTAGAAACAGGGGGAATGAGAAAGAGAAGAAAAAGAAACCAGTAGAAACAGGGGGAATGAGAAAGAGAAGGAAAAGAAACCAGTAGAAACAGGGGGAATGAGAAAGAGAAGAAAAAGAAACCAGTAGAAACAGGGGGAATGAGAAAGAGAAGGAAAAGAAACCAGTAGAAACAGGGGGAATGAGAAAGAGAAGAAAAAGAAACCAGTAGAAACAGGGGGAATGAGAAAGAGAAGAAAAAGAAACCAGTAGAAACAGGGGGAATGAGAAAGAGAAGAAAAAGAAACCAGTAGAAACAGGGGGAATGAGAAAGAGAAGAAAAAGCAGACAGAAAGGAATGGTTAACAAGCATGAAAACAGATAAAAGGGTTACTCTCTCCTTCTCTTTCTCCTCCAGAGGACCAACAGTACTACTACTGAATACCAACACAACACATCTTCTGAGAGCTGGCTAGCCGTGCTGGGAAAGCATAAACACACACAGTCTTCCTCCTCAGACTCCCTCCTCTCTCCACATCACCGTCCTAAGCTTCACACACAGCTGTCGATTATTTTCCAGCTGTGTGATAGCTGTGTGTATTCTAACTGCTAACAACATCAGCTGTCATTAACACAGTCTCCAACCTGGACATGCTAAAAGCATATTTTCCCGTGTGTGTGTGTGTGTGTGTGTGTGTGTGTGTGTGTGTGTGTGTGTGTGTGTGTGTGTGTGTGTGTATTGCTTGGGTACTCGAGTACCGCCGAGCCACTTTACAACCTGGTGCGTGTAGAGGGGGCCATACCACTGGTGTACAGGGCTGATCTGAGGACAGGGATTAGGTAGGATGAGGATAACGGGCAGGTATTTAACACGCCGACCTACGCTAAGCGTGGATCGGAAGGACAGACGGACGGACAAACAGACAAAGGGACGGACAGTGTGAATAGAGCAGAGATGATTACACCTGTTCACATGGGAATAACTGAGCAAGCCGGCTCGTCATTGTGTGGAGAGGAGACCATGAGACGACGGTCTAAGAACCGTGTCCCACTTTTCTGCGACTGAAGAAGACGAGAGGCTAGAGGTTATCTCCATAGTAGCCCTTTGTTGTGGTTGATGTGGGGCCGAGGTGTGGTCGATGTGTGGATGAGGTGTGGTCGAGGTGTGGTCGATGTGTGGTCGATGTGTGGGTCGAGGTGTGGGTCGAGGTGTGGTCGAGGTGTGGTCGAGGTGTGGTCGATGTGTGGTCGATGTGTGGTCGATGTGTGGTCGATGTGTGGGTCGAGGTGTGGTCGAGGTGTGGTCGATGTGTGGTCGAGGTGTGGTCGATGTGTGGTCGAGGTGTGGTCGATGTGTGGTTCCTAACTGCTGGAGGCTGATCCTCATGACTGCAGCAGACCACTGCAGTAGATGAAGGACTTCAGTGACTACTTGTTTGAAGTGGGCTGCAGCAGACCACTGCAGTAGATGAAGGACTTCAGTGACAACTTGTTTGAAGTGGGCTGCAGCAGACCACTGCAGTAGATGAAGGACTTCAGTGACAACTTGTTTGAAGTGGGCTGCAGCAGACCACTGCAGTAGATGAAGGACTTCAGTGACTACTTGTTTGAAGTGGGCTGCAGCATAAGGGTGGAAGGAAGCTGGAGTTTTATTCACCCCATTTGAGCTGCAGGATGAGCAGGAAAAGTCCATACTTATGTCTGAAGGAGAGAGTGATTGTGTCCTCTTCAAGACACGCACACGCATCCACCTATTACCTCTCTCATCTCAACTACTACTCTCCACTAAGCCGTCATCCTCCACAATTATGCGGACCCTCCATACCCTGTTTCCAAGCTGGGAAAAAAACAACACACATTTTGTTTTTGGACAATGTGCACATTTCCCTCCATAAGTCACAGCTCCTCCTCTATTCCGAAGAAGTTAATGGAAGCGATTAAGCATTTTAATAAGCTCAGCAAAGTCCCCGTGGAAGGAAAGTGAAATAAAGGCTTTTGAGCGGGGGGCCTCCCCCCCATCTCCACTTCCCTCGTTCTTTTAATTGAGTTTCATTAATGAAAATCAGGATTTTCATTATCCTACAGTGCATTAAGACTGGGGCCTGATGCTGGCAAACAGGTTGAGGGGGACAGATCAGCAGTAGCATGTCTTTACAATGGGATAGCGCATAAACGCAACATTCCAGTTCCCTAATAACCCATTCTAGCAGCGCAACGCATGGACACGAATCTCTTTAGAAAAACACAGAGGGGAAAAAGACTGAAGGCGATAGGAAACTAGCTACTGCTCTGTCGTTTCATTTGATAGACAGGGGAAAGAGACAGAGAGATATGCAAAGAGAGAGAAAACAGAAAGCTCTAAAAGAGAGAGAGAGGGACAGGGGATGGAGTGAGAGCTCAGTGCATGCAGGTAGGGGATCATTAACGAGTACACAAGCCTCATGAAGGATGTCTCTAAAGGAAGACAGAAAGGGTTAGAGCTAGGTGAAGTGATGGGAGAGAACGAGAGAGAGAGAGAGAAAAAGAGACAGAGAACGTGAAAGAGAGCAAGATGACAAAAATGAGCCACAGCGTCTCGCTAAAAGGTTTGAAAGCAGATAAACACATTGGACTGGGAAAGGAAGCACTTTGAAGTCGGAAGGTTGTCAAAACTAAAGATCCCATGTTCAGAAAGCCCTTAGGGGGAATCAATCGAATGTTCTGGCCTGTAGACTCGCAGGTAGAAAGACTCCACTACAGTCAGGGAGGGGAACAAAACTTTTAGACCTAAAGTCTTGGTTTGGAGCGCATTCTCTCAGAATGGAAAAGGATCCTCAAAACAACATGGGAGGTATGAATAGACTCCGTATATATAAAGCCGTGACCTCGTCGCTGTACTCTGGCCTGTGTCTCTGGGCCATTCATGGAAGCTATTCTCTGGCTCCTCTCTATTGGTCATCTGGTTACATGGTGAAAACACGTGGAGTTAGATTACTGAGTGGACTATGGGCATGTCGTTTTTGCTACTGTGAAACCATAACAACATAAGGCCACTGGCAGGGATGAGTACATAGCCACCCCCTCATTGCACTCATCATATAACCTTAGACAGGAGTTCATGTCTGCTGTGCATGTACAGTTGAAGTCGGAAGTTTACATACACCTTAGCCAAATACATTTAAACTCAGTTTTTCACAATTCCTGACACTTAATCCGAGTAAAAATCCACTGTTTTAGGTCAGTTAGGATCACCACTTTATTTTAAGAATGTGAAATGTCAGAATAATAGTAGAGAGAATTATTTATTTCAGCTTTTATTTCTTTCATCACATTCCCAGTGGGTCAGATGTTCACATAGACCCAATTAGTATATGGTGGCATTGTCTTTAAATTGTTTAACTTGGGTCAAACGTTTCGGGTAGCCTTCCACAAGCTTCCCACAATAAGTTGGGTGAATTTTGGCCCATTCCTCCAGACAGAGCTGGTGTAACTGAGTCAGGTTTGTAGGCCTCCTTGCTCACACACGCCTTTTCAGTTCTGCCCACATATTTTCTATAGGATTGAGGTCAGGGCTTTGTGATGGGCACCACAATACCTTGACTTTGTTGTCCCTAAGCCATTTTGCCACAACGTTGGAAGTATGCTTGTGGTCATTGTTCATTTGGAAGACCCATTTGCGACATCATTTTCTGGAATTTTCCAAGCTGTTTAAAGGCACAGTCAACTTAGTGTATGTAAACTTCAGACTCACTAGAATTGTGATAGTGAATTATAAGTGAAATAATCTGTGTGTAAACAATTGACTTGTTTACACACAGATGACTTGTGTCATGCACAAAGTAGATATCCTAACCGACCGAAACTATAGTTTGTGAACAGGAAATTTGTAGAGTGGTTGAAAAACAAGTTTTAAATGACTCCAACCTAAGTGTATGTAAACTCCTGACTACAACTGTATTTCTCTCTGTGTGTGTCTGTACATTCTGTTGACTTTCCCCATAATATCCAACACGGTTGTTTTTTCCACCACAGTGAATCCCATTAAGCAGCTTTACTCACTGAGATCCTGCTCTTTCCTTCCCTGAGAGACATGTACAAATGTTCAGTAGCCTATTCTTAAAATCAATACGTAGAATTATATTTCAGTTGTAGTAACAGGGTGAGTATAAGGTTAACAAACCTTTGTTCGAACAGTTCATACGGTCTATCATTTATACCTCTATGAAGAATAGGTGAAATAGTAACATACTAGCAGTTCGTAAATTATTGACCTAAAGAGAAAGAGTTGTGTGTGTGTGTGTGTGTGTGTGAGAGAGAGAGAGAGAGAGAGCAGAGTAAATGCTAATTACGGTGTGAACAGGCGTGTTGCATGTCTAATGTACCCTGGTAACCCCAAAACACCTTTCACACAAGATCACACTGGCCAAGACTGGTGCCCATCGGCTTCCTCCCTCTCCTAGTTTCCCCTTCATCCACCTCTCACCCTCTGCTTTCATCTCTCCATCTCCCTCTCCATCCTCCTCCTCTCCCTTTGGCTTCTTTTCTCTCACTCTGCATCTCACTCTCTTCACCCCCCTTCTCTCTCTCTCGCTCTCTCTCTCTCTCTCTCTGCGGTGGGACGGGCCAAAAGCTAGCGTGACACTCCATCATCACCTGGAGACCGCCTCAATGATTAAAAAGGTCCAATCAGATCCTATTGCTGACCTGTCTGAGAGAGAAGCCCTGCTGCCCTCCTCGTCCATGGGCCCCCAGCCCCCCCTGACACGTAGCTACCCGACTATTGCCTCACTCACACACCGGTAGAGTCTGTGGTCAACACACACACCCGCACGCACACGTCAGCGGACACACGCATTGAGTGCACATACACGTATACACAGGCATTGGCACACGCAAACACGCACGCACGCACACACACAAATATACTTCCATGACATGTGTGGGAATGCCTTGGGGCAGTGCTGTCTAAAGTGTGTGTGTACCTACTACTGTATATCTTCATCCTGTATGTCTCTTTAGTGTGTATTATCGGTGGATAATATTATTAGTTCATTATTGTCTTGCTTTGCTTTTAAAGTATGTATGCATGTGTGCACGTTTATGCTTTCAGTGTCTAGTGACTCAACGCTACATGTTCCGTATACCCTGCTCTAAATGAAACTAAACCATATGGACAGAGACATGCAGAGAAAACATCTGGCTCAAATATATCTTCAAACACATTTCAGGACTGATAGACACAACCGGCTAAAGCATGGGGACAGCTATTGTTCTTTCTACAGCTCCCATATACACATATCTACGGGATCCCTGTTATGGATGTTATGGACAGTCTACTGTGAGTATTACAGAAATGCATTCTGCTACAGCGAAGCATTGTGTGTGTGTGTGTGTGTGTGTGTGTGTGTGTGGGCAGCAGATAGCGCCATTCAGCCGGTGCGCTCAAAACTCACCACGATGTGACCCTGTTATATGTCACATGTAATATGTATGAGACAGAACCAGGAAGCTGTAGGCTCAGTCACCCGGGTAACTTCCTGTATGTGTGGTGGCTCTCTCCTCTGACCGTGTAGCCCAGGTCCGGTGCTGTTACAGTCACTGATCATTCATACTGCACCATCATGCACTACTAGCGAGTCCCTGATAGTGTTTCTCCTGCTGCCTCAGATACTGTACAGTACGCCGCCGTATGGGCTGTGTCCAAACGCCACTCTGTATAGTGCCATTTGGGACACCGGCATAGAGGTGCAACGTTTTTCCTCTCCACTTCCCAAGGACCTATCGGGAGCCTCTGCTAAAGGACCCATCGGGAGCCTCTGCTAAAGGACCCATCGGGAGCATCTGCTAAAGGACCCATCGGGAGCGTCTGCTAAAGGATCCATCGGGAGTCTCTACTAAAGGACCCATCGGGAGCATCTGCTAAAGGACCCATCGGGAGCGTCTGCTAAAGGACCCATCAGGAGCCTCTGCTAAAGGACCCATCGGGAGTCTCTACTAAAGGACCCATCAGGAGCCTCTGCTAAAGGACCCATCAGGAGCCTCTGCTAAAGGACCCATCGGGAGCGTCTGCTAAAGGATCCATCGGGAGTCTCTACTAAAGGACCCATCGGGAGCATCTGCTAAAGGACCCATCGGGAGCGTCTGCTAAAGGACCCATCAGGAGCCTCTGCTAAAGGACCCATCGGGAGTCTCTACTAAAGGACCCATCAGGAGCCTCTGCTAAAGGACCCATCAGGAGCCTCTGCTAAAGGACCCATCAGGAGCGTCTGCTAAAGGACCCATCGGGAGCCTCTGCTAAAGGACCCATCAGGAGCCTCTGCTAAAGGACCCATCAGGAGCCTCTGCTAAAGACCTCCATGACATTACATGTTACTCATGCACTTCCCTATGGCCCTCCCGGAGGCTCACCAAGCTGTCTACTGTCCATCCCACTCTGAGATGTACAGACATACGCAGAACAGTACAGTGCGTCCCAAACCCTTATTTCCTATGTAGAGTCCATCGGGCTCCAGTCAAAAGTAGTGCACTACATAGGAAATAGAAACAAACAGCCAGGCACGACATCAGGAGAGAAAGCGATGGAAGGCAGAGCTGGACTAATTCATGAATAGGTAGAGAGGGTTCAGGCCTAAACACAATAACAGGCCCAGCCATCCTGCTATCAGCTGCTAATTGATGAGCTGCCATCAGAGCAGAACAAAGACTATTAAACAGGAGAACCGAAAACAACGCCCCCCCCCCCCCATGAATGACAACACCAACGATCACTGAGGGTTACAGAGATGCTCCACTTCACTACGAGGTAGAGGGTTTCGCTCTGTGTCTCGGCCAAAACGTCAAGAAAAAAGAAGCCGTGTGTCCAAACGGTAATCCTAAAAATGATTTTGAAGAAAGGGAACGTTCTGTTAGGAAACTAAATGAATGTTGACGTCTGAAGGCCAGACCAGCAGGACCTGAGGATGAACGCATTGTGTTCCTAATGACGGGAGATGATGGAAACTACAGGGCAGTGGTGGCGTGTTTAAAACATTATCCAGGTCTATTTACCTCTGCCTGTCAGTAGCCTCTCTCCTATCCTTTCTCTCCCATTTATTCACTCGGACTATTAACAATACTGATAATGGGATTTATACGTTCATATGAATGATTCGAATATTCCACCCTGAACCCATATGATTGTATGAAATTGGTTAAGAATCATGATGAAATTGATTAGAATCATGTGATTATTGTAATGATGAAATTGATTAGAATCGTGTGATTATTGTAATGATGTGTGTGGTTTAAGTCAGTAGAATTATATATCCGTGTGTGTAGTGTATGTCTATTATGGCATCTTAAAGCCAGACTGTCTGAGCAAAATTCGGTGCCGACCTTGGCTGAGGCCACTGAGAGCACTTCCCAGGGTCTCCCTATCTTGAGGGAGGACGGGGAGTAAGTCACGGAGTCCCCTAATCTTTGTCGGCTGGGTAGCAGGACATTGTGTGGTAATGTTAGTGTGAATGTGTGTGCGTGAGACGCCAGTGTAAAATGAATGGTTGTGTACAACAGACCAGCGCTCTCGTGAATGAACCTTTTTGACTATTTTAGCTGTTTCATTCGACCAGGATCTTACAAATTCTGGTTTGCAGACTGAGTAGCATAATTGAATTGGGTTATGAACCTTGAGAACATCATTCTCCTAACAAATACTGAACATCGTAGACAATTAGTATTGGAGTCTGGATTAAGAATAGTCTTTCATATGAGGAGACCAGTCCTTGTGTCCTTCTCACACTGCTGGGCTAGAGAACAGGAGCTGAATACTCAACACCAGGGATGGTCACCTGGTCACCTGCTAAGATGGCAGCCATTACGCTAAAAGATTTAGCACAACGGCCTGAGTCGTGCGGAAAACAATCGAGATAGGAGACAGAAGTTGGGTTGCTGCTGAATGTTTGATGAGGAGCCAGAGTTTAAGAGTTTAGAGGATAAGTGAGACTGACAGTGGTACAACTGTGGACTACAAGACTAAGAGGAGGGGGAGAGAGAGAGAGAGAGAGAGAGAGATACGAAGGAGAGAGAGATATGAAGGCGAGAGAGAGGGAGAGAGATGAAGGACGGAGAGAGAGATGAGGGAGAGAGAGATGAAGGAAGGAGAGAAAGAGAGAGAGATGAAGGAAGGAGAGAGAGAGAGATGAGGGAGAGAGAGAGGGAGATGAAGGAAGGCGAGAGAGAGATGAGGGAGAGAGAGGGAGATGAAGGAAGGTGAGAGAGAGATGAGGGAGAGAGAGAGGGAGATGAAGGAAGGCGAGAGATGAAGGAAGGAGAGAGAGAGAGAGATGAAGGAAGGAGAGAGAGAGAGATGAAGGAAGGAGAGAGAGAGAGAGAGATGAAGGAAGGAGAGCGAGAGAGAGATGAAGGAAGAAGAGAGAGAGATGAAGGAAGGAGAGAGAGAGATGAAGGAAGGAGAGAGAGAGATGAAGGAAGGAGAGAGAGAGAGATGCAGGAAGGAGAGAGAGAGAGATGAAGGAAGGAGAGAGAGAGATGAAGGAAGGAGAGAGGGAGAGAGAGAGATGAAGGAAGGAGAGAGAGAGATGAAGGAAGGAAGGAGAGAGAGAGAGAGATGAAGGAAGGAGAGCGAGAGAGAGATGAAGGAAGAAGAGAGAGAGATGCAGGAAGGAGAGAGAGAGATGAAGGAAGGAGAGAGAGAGAGAGATGCAGGAAGGAGGGAGAGAGATATGAAGGAAGGAGAGAGAGAGAGATGAAGGAAGGAGAGAGGGAGAGAGAGAGATGAAGGAAGGAGAGTGGGAGAGAGAGAGATGAAGGAAGAAGAGAGGGAGAGAGAAGGATGAAGGAAGGAGAGAGGGAGAGAGAGAGATGAAGGAAGGAGAGAGGGAGAGAGAGAGATGAAGGAAGGAGAGCGAGAGAGAGATGAAGGAAGGAAGGAGAGAGAGAGATGAAGGAAGGAAGGAGAGAGAGAGATGAAGGAAGGAAGGAGAGAGAGAGAGAGATGAAGGAAGGAAGGAGAGAGAGATGAAGGAAGGAGAGCGATAGAGAGATGAAGGAAGGAAGGAGAGAGAGATGAAGGAAGGAAGGAGAGAGAGAGATGAAGGAAGGAAGGAGAGAGAGATGAAGGAAGGAGAGAAAGAGAGATGAAGGAAGGAGAGAGAGAGAGATGATGGAAGGAGAGAGAGAGAGATGAAGGAAGGAGAGAGAGAGAGATAGAGATGAAGGAAGGAGAGAGAGAGAGATGAAGGAAGGAGAGAGAGATGAAGGAAGGAGAGAGAGAGATGAAGGAAGGAAGGAGAGAGAGAGAGAGAAATGAAGGAAGGAGAGCGAGAGAGAGATGAAGGAAGAAGAGAGAGAGATGCAGGAAGGAGAGAGAGAGATGAAGGAAGGTAAGAGAGAGATGAAGGAAGGAGAGAGACAGAGAGATGCAGGAAGGAGGGAGAGAGAGATGAAGGAAGGAGAGAGAGAGAGATGAAGGAAGGAGAGAGGGAGAGAGAGAGATGAAGGAAGGAGAGTGGGAGAGAGAGAGATGAAGGAAGAAGAGAGGGAGAGAGAGAGATGAAGGAAGGAGAGAGGGAGAGAGAGAGATGAAGGAAGGAGAGAGGGAGAGAGAGATGAAGGAAGGAGAGCGAGAGAGAGATGAAGGAAGGAAGGAGAGAGAGAGATGAAGGAAGGAAGGAGAGAGAGAGATGAAGGAAGGAAGGAGAGAGAGAGATGAAGGAAGGAAGGAGAGAGAGATGAAGGAAGGAGAGCGATAGAGAGATGAAGGAAGGAAGGAGAGAGAGATGAAGGAAGGAAGGAGAGAGAGAGATGAAGGAAGGAAGGAGAGAGAGATGAAGGAAGGAGAGAAAGAGAGATGAAGGAAGGAGAGAGAGAGAGATGATGGAAGGAGAGAGAGAGAGATGAAGGAAGGAGAGAGAGAGAGATAGAGATGAAGGAAGGAGAGAGAGAGAGATGAAGGAAGGAGAGAGAGATGAAGGAAGGAGAGAGAGAGATGAAGGAAGGAGATTAGAGAGAGAGATGAAGGAAGGAGAGAGAGAGATGAAGGAAGGAGAGAGAGAAAAACGTCCACTAACTATAATCCACATAATAATTCACATTTCCCGTTATTTTCCTGCCGTAGCAAACAGACCCAAATTAAACCCTCAATGGGTACAACTCTCTTCCCATCTTTGCTGAGAATTCAAAGGATATTTCTACACAAGAGAAGTCATTGTTGATCAAATGAATGTCTTTGCCATTGTAAATGAAGTACGTATTATCTTGATGAATGGAATCAATACAATTGGTAGATGAATGCACCATTCTGGTCCCCTCCTTAAGGGATCCATATTTCATCAACATCCTCCCATTCTTTTCAACCTCCACTATCTCTTCCCCTTCCAGTATGCCCATAGCAGTTGTGTGAGTGAGTATGTGTGTGTACGCATAATGTGTGCCTAGAGCATGCGCGTGTGTGTAGCAGTGTGTGTGTCTCCTACCGACGCAGCAGCAGCTTGGGGTGGTTCTTGCTCTCCAGGTTCTTGTCGATGAGGTCAGAGAGCAGGTGTTTGAGCACGTCGGTGGCGTACTCCAGTTTGCCCTGCAGCGCCGTCATGATGAGCGACGCCACGTTGCCGCGGTCGCGCATGGAGAAGGAGCGCTGGAGCTCCAGAGTCCTGATGAAGGTCAGCAGGAACACCTTGTTGTTGATGAGCTGAGCGAAGAGCTTCAGAGCCTTCTCTGTGCTCAGCTGACCGTTACCCGACACCTGCACACAGACCAGGCCGGGACACAGAGGGTTAATACACACTGGACCACACCCACGACATCGAGAGGTTGATAAACACGCTCACACACATTCCCATTGGAAAATGCTTGTCATAACTGCTACAGTGTATACTTTGTCCCTATTGGCCCTGAATGAGGTCTTTGTGTCCCTTATAAAGTCAACGTGTCCAGCAACTCAAACTCACTCTCTACTCTCCTGCAGTTATGACGAAGCCCAGCGTGTTCCAGTCAGAGTGAGTGTATTGAGTGTGTTCCAGTCAGAGTGAGGGTATTGAGTGTGTTCCAGTCAGAGTGAGGGTATTGGGTGTGTTCCAGTCAGAGTGAGGGTATTGAGTGTGTTCCAGTCAGAGTGAGGGTATTGAGTGTGTTCCAGTCAGAGTGAGGATATTGAGTGTGTTCCAGTCAGAGTGAGGGTATTGAGTGTGTTCCAGTCAGAGTGAGCGTATTGAGTGTGTTCCAGTCAGAGTGAGTGTGTTGAGTGTGTTCCAGTCAGAGTGAGGATATTGAGTGTGTTCCAGTCAGAGTGAGTGTGTTGAGTGTGTTCCAGTCAGAGTGAGGATATTGAGTGTGTTCCAGTCAGAGTGAGGGTATTGAGTGTGTTTCAGTCAGAGTGAGGGTATTGAGTGTGTTCCAGTCAGAGTGAGGGTATTGAGTGTGTTCTAGTCAGAGTGAGGGTATTGAGTGTGTTCCAGTCAGAGTGAGGATATTGAGTGTGTTCCAGTCAGAGTGAGGGTATTGAGTGTGTTCCAGTCAGAGTGAGGGTATTGAGTGTGTTCCAGTCAGAGTGAGGGTATTGAGTGTGCTCTAGTCAGAGTGAGGGTATTGAGTGTGTTCCAGTCAGAGTGAGGATATTGAGTGTGTTCCAGTCAGAGTGAGGGTATTGAGTGTGTTCCAGTCAGAGTGAGGGTATTGAGTGTGTTCCAGTCAGAGTGAGGGTATTGAGTGTGTTCCAGTCAGAGTGAGGGTATTGAGTGTGCTCCAGTCAGAGTGAGGGTATTGAGTGTGTTCCAGTCAGAGTGAGGGTATTGAGTGTGCTCCAGTCAGTTTATCCCCAGTAGAGGAGGTGGGTCCCATGGCCGCCAGTGAACAGGACATTACCCACGTCATTACTCCCGATGAAGGAGCTGCTGGTGGGTGAAATAGAGTGTGCTGGGACCCTGTACTGGGACCTATGTGTGTGTGTGTGTGTGCTGTGTGTGGTGCTGGTGTGTGTGTGTGTATTTGTCTGTGTGTGTGTGAGGCCAGAGGGTAGAGAGGCAGAGCTGCATGCTGGTATCAGTCTCCCTCTGGGCACTGTGGTGCTTATGGAGGGCATGCCGCAGGGGAGTGATGTTGAAGCTCTCACCATTTCCCCTCTCTCTCTTCCCTCTCCCTTTATCACTTCTTCATCAATTCTCAATTCCTCTCACTCACTCACTCCCTCACTCTCTTTCCCTCCCTCCCTCCGTCCCTCCCTCCGTCCCTCCCTCCCTCCCTCCCTCCTCCCTTTAACTCTCTCAAACTCTCCCATTCCCCCCTCTCCATTTTCTCTCCCTCTCCCTTCTCCAGTCTCTCCGTACCTCCAGTTCTCTGAGAACAGGGTGGTCCTCGATGCCAGGGAAGAGGACTCTCATGGCGTAGGTCCTGTAGTCCAGGTGAGGGATACCAGCTCTGTCCAGATCACTGGTCAGCTCATTGATGTCCGTCTGCAGCTCAGCAAATGCTGGTGGGGGGGTAGACAGAGCAGACATGAGCAGGGCTGTTAGTATAGATCAACTGATTCCAGACCTGCTAGTTTAAAATCTACCTGAAACTATGGAGCACATGTACAGTGGGGAGAACAAGTATTTGATACACTGCCGATTTTGCAGGTTTCCTACTTACAAAGCATGTAGAGGTCTGTAATTTTTATCATAGGTACACTTCAACTGTGAGAGTAATTAATTAGCATTTTATTGCATGACAAAAGTATTTGATCACCTACCAACCAGTAAGAATTCCGGCACTCACAGACCTGTTAGTTTTTCTTTAAGAAGCCCTCCTGTTCTCCACTCATTACCTGTATTAACTGCACCTGTTTGAACTTGTTACCTGTATAAAAGACACCTGTCCACACACTCAATCAAACAGACTCCAACCTCTCCACAATGGCCAAGACCAGAGAGCTGTGTAAGGACATCAGGGTCAAAAATTGTAGACCTGCACAAGGCTGGGTCTTCCAGCATGACAACGACCTGAAACACACAGCCAGGGCAACTAAGGAGTGGCTCCGTAAGAAGCATCTCAAGGTCCTGGAGTGGCCTAGCCAGTCTCCAGACCTGAACCCAATAGAACATCTTTGGAGGGAGCTAAAAGTCTGTACTGCCCAGCGACAGCCCCGAAACCTGAAGGATCTGGAGAAGGTCTGTATGGAGGAGTGGGACAAAATCCCTGCTGCAGTGTGTGCAAACCTGGTCAAGAACTACAGGAAACGTATGATCTCTGTAATTGAAAACAAAGGTTTCTGTACCAAATATTAAGTTCTGCTTTTCTGATGTATCAAATACTTATGTCATGCAATAAAATGCAAATGAATTACTTAAATATCATACAATGTGATTTTCTGGATTTTCACAGTTGAAGTGTACCTATGATAAAAATTACAGACCTCTACATGCTTTGTAAGTAGGAAAACCTGCAAAATCAGCAGTGTATCAAAAAACTTGTTCTCCCCACTGTACATGCATAAATCACACACATAACAACCCCCCCAAACACACACATAACAACCCCCCCACCCCCCCTCCCCCCTAAACACACACATTCCCTTCCGGTGGCCAGTAAATTGGCTGTACTGTACAGTATCTGAGCTCCTGTGTTTCGGTCCCCTGCTGTTAGCAGCTGCAGGTGAGAGGTGGTTAATTGGCCCCATCCTGACTGAGTCCAGCACTGCCCTGAGGGAGATCCCTTAGCCTCTATACAGCCAATCACAGCCATATTTCCCACCTACCCCCCCAGCCCCCCTGCTACCCCAGCCCAGGGCTCAGACTCAGACCCCTGGTGTGGAACCCAAGTACCTAGCAGCCCTTCTAAATCCACCCTCGGGGCACTAGGCTCCTCCTGGCCACAGCTACTGGTTTAAACGACCTCTCGGCCTGTCTCCTGGCCTGTGTGTCTGATTGTAGCCAGGGCTTTAGCTCTGTAAACCCCATGCAGCCATGTGCTGCTCTGCTCACTCCCCCAGCTGGGCCTGACAACAGCCCAAAGCCCCACAGACATAGAGCGGACCTCACTATTAACTCCTCTACTCTGCCACCACCCTGACACAACTCAGATTAACGAGGCAATGACATTTGGAGGCAGAGGAGGCTGCTGAGGGGAGGACGGCTCATAATAATGGCTGGAGCGAATGGAATGGGATTAAACACCTGGAAACCGCTCCACCCATCACCACGGGCCTGTCCTCCCCAATTAAAGTGCCACCAACCTCCTGTGTTTGGAGGATGTACCATTCTAGTATACTATTTATTCTGTATGTCCCACCTTCTATACATAGGTTGGCATTTATTGCCATGAATCTTGCCCCAGAGGCAGCTCTGCAGAGTGGTCACTAGCTGGCACAGCCACAAAGTCATAAAACTTGATTTTAAACCCAACCCTAAATTAAAACCAAAAACCAATAAAAAATGTTCATGAATTTTTACGATATAGACCATTTTGACTTTGCAGCTGTATCCACCCAGCGGCAAAATCGCTCAGTTCTGCCTCCAGGGCGAGATTCATGACAATAAACATCAACCCGTCTTCTATACATCCTTTATGTTGGGACAGTCTACATTCAGAGTGGTAAAGCTGTGTTCAGGGTGGCTGGCAGGGAATACATAGCACAAGGAGAGAATTGATAACTACTGACGTATTCCACCCGTTCTCAATTGACACAAGGCTATACGGGAGTCCTTAACAAGACACCTTCACTGACCATAGTCATATGTTACATCTAATAGCATAACACAACAGATTAGACCAACTGGAATGACTCCCGGTTGCACTAAAAGAGCTGTGAGAAAATCACATCCCAAAATATTAGAATGAGCCACCGACCCTACATTTTAGTTGTCACTAAAAGAGCTGTGAGAAAACCACGTCCCAAAATATTAGAATGACCCACCGGCACTACATTTTAGTTATCACTAAAAGAGGAAATAATATTTTTTTTAACTGCAAAGAACCATTGAAGGGCTCAAAGGGTTATTTGGGTCAGTATCCATCACCTTCCCAAAGAACCATTGAGGAACCCTCCTTTTTCTGTGTGCATGGGCGCGCGCGTGTGTGTGTGTGTGGGTGTGTGTGCGTGCGTGTTTGTAGGACATTAGAGTTCAGCACTAACACAGATTTATCAGGCTTTAACTAAGCCCGCCTTTACAATTTTAAATGAGGCCATGCCTTTACAACAAACTCTGTGCAAACACACACAGACCAGAACACACATGCCATGCCTCACACACACACACACACACACACACAATGCTTCCTGTGCGTCCGTGATACAGAAAATGCCAGCATGAAATAAAGATGATACACCGTTCCAGATCTGTTCACAGGAAAACGTTGTGTTTATCAGTGTGTTTGTGTGTGTGTGTGTGTGTGTAAGTGAACGAGTCAGTGTGTGTGAACAATAGACAAGCACCATGTGCATCTAGTGTTCCACGATCGGGGTCACACACACAGAGCAAACTAAAGTGGCAGCGACTGTGTGCCAGACAAAACCTGACTCACTGACCCCTGATTCACAATACCTTATATTACGCTATGCAGCACACAGCACCAGTAATTGACTTACTACGCGGAAATACCCATTTGTGTCTTTCATGTGAGTCAATGCACTCTCACTGTCGTCATTTAACCCGTGAACTCAGCCTGCATGGCTCAGTCATTAGCCCTTCTAGGAGACCGCAATCAAAGTGTCTCAGAAACGGCTCCGTAGAGCAGAAGAGGACCAAACGTAATTGTTGTACTCGTCACAGACATTTTGATTTCAGTTTCCAATGTAATCAATCGCATTACTTTGCTGTCTCTGGGCTCCACCTCTGCTCCACTTCTGTAGTCGATACGATAGTTTGTGAGAGTTGCAACTAATAGTCTATGGTTGATTTGTTGAATAAACTCATTGATGCATATCAATGGCACTGACGGCCTCCTGCTAGTCCGTAGAGCATCTGCAGATGGACTGTCTAAATAATGTGTTACCCACCTTCCTTGCACTCCAGGGCGACCCTGGACTCCAGGTTGTCCATCTGCATCTGCAGGCGCTTCAGGGTGAGGTCATTCTCCCGCGACTTGCGTTTGTAAGCGATGAGGACGAGGATGACGATGATGAGGAGGAGGCCTCCGCCGGCGGCAATGCTGACGATGGCGGGGAGGGTAAGCAGGCTGTCTGACAGGATGTTTACTGACCCCGGAGACACATGGAGACCACCCACCTGCACCTGAATATCACACACACACACACACACATTCAAACACAGAGAAACACACGCATTGAAACACAGAGAAATACACGCATTCAAACACACACACAGAGAGAAACACACACATTCAAACACAGAGAAACACACGCATTCAAACACATGCATTCAAACACACACACACACAGGCATGCACGCACACACATTAGATTCAGTTAAATAAACCCATCCAGCGCACAGACACAGTGTGCATAGACACACACACACACACACGCACAGACACACCAACACACCCCGTCATCGAGGACAGTGAAGAGTGAAGTTCTGGGGACTTCCAGAACTTTAAGTGAGCAGACTGGCAGAAATAATTGCGGTGGATTCTAACAGAACGTTTTGATGGCTAGAGCCCAGTAACACTGCCCTCTCTTTGACCTGAAAGAACAACCACGAACGTGCCAGAATAATGGAGTCCACAGGTCAAACGTTAACGGAAATGAAACTACGTAGACACTCCGACACACAGAGAGACAGGAAGAGGGTGTGTGTGTGCGAACCGCTGTGTGTTTGTGTCAGAGCGCTCGCGTGTGTTTGCACAGACATGACTGACGTACCATGACTTTGTACTGGCCCGTGAGGTTAGGGGGCTCACACAGCAGCTGGGTCTCAGACACGGTGACAGAGCAGGGGGTCTCCCCGATCAACACAGTGTAGTTGAGCTTCACCCCCCCTGAGGCATGAGGCACCAGGTTTCTGCCCTGTGGGGGGATTGTTGAAACCTCAAGTCATCTTAAAATAATGTCTTGTTTGTTATGATACAGCAGTTATGATACAGTTATAACGTAGAACACATTGTCATACTAAGATGTTTATACCTCAGGCATGACTGCAGTTTAATGGTAGTCCCCCAAACCCTCTTTTGGTTTCTAAAATCTAGGCGAGTTACTGTAAAGGCCCTGTAAAAAGACTTTTATGGATCATTTTTGATTGATTGACTGATGACAATCCCACGCCCTTCTGCCGTACCTTGAGAATGATGGGTGATCCGGGCTTCTGTTCCAGGACTCCATTGGTGCTGAGAGGTTCAAAGTATGGGTTGGGGTAGTAGAGGAAGATGGTTTTGTTATAGACTAGCAGAGTCTGGACGTTGTTGAAGATGAACCCAAACTCATCAGCGTGTTTGACCGTGTCCAGGCCTGGACGGTACTCTGCCACCAGGGACGGAGCAAAGCAATTCATACTGGTGGTGTTCAGAACCTTACACACCTTAGACGGGAGGGGGAGAGAGGGAGGGAAAGAGAGACATTAGCTTCTGAGATGCTTCATGTGCCAAAAGACTGAAACAGGCCACCAATCCACCCTAGCCAGCCATCCTGCTCTAACAACCGAAGCTTTCCAATATGAGACGCGAGACGAGAGCAAGTCAAGCGGGATGAGCTGAGACAGTTCAGCACAGTTCATCCGTCTGCCTCTACTCTTTTCATCCCAAAGGCCGAAAGAGTAGATTCATAACATGTAGCCCAACAACCACCTGCTGTAATACCATGCCAAAATCCGCTGTTAATTGAATGTTACCCTTCATACAACAGCACACACTGGCAGAGCTAAGAGCTTGAGGCTGATAATATTGACACCAAGCACGCTACTTTTCAGATCTCTCCTCCAGTGGTGCTGAGGGAGCCTAAAACTGAGAAAAGTGAGATGATGAAGTGTGTCCGTCGGCAATCATTCTCTGACACAGGACATTGGGGGCACTGGGGATATCCCCCACTCTACTGGTCACAGATCCTAGTCTGGCAGGTTGAGGTGAATAACACTCCTCCCTGTCTGTATGCCCAGGAGTGGCCATTTTCCCTGTGAGGGAACGAGGGTAGGACCTACAGCACTATCACTAACAGTAGAGGAACCTGATTGATTACTGTGCTGCACTCCTGCTGCTGGGAGCCTTTTACCCCCCCCCCACCCCCCACTCTCTCTCTCTCTCAGAGGAGAAACTTAATTAGAGTTAAATATCTTTAAAGCTTCACAGCGCCAGCAAAGTACCATGCCTCTTACCTGTTGTCCTCTGCTCTAGTCTAGAGCCGGGGGGGGGACCAGCGATCGATAAGAACTCATCTCGTACAAACTTGGTCCCACCATCTATTGCATTTGGCAGGAAGAAAAACCTAAGCAATGCAGACACAGTCTTTTCTAAGGCAGTGCACAGCCTAAGTGTGCAGCAGGGGGAATTGTCTTAGCTACTCAAGCCATGCTCTTTGAGGTGGAACTACAGAAGACAACGACAGAGTACAACTACAGCGTACAATGGTATTTCTCCATGCAGGAAGGCATACGAGGCCGCATTATCAAGTAGCTAGTTGCATGGTAACATAGTCTTTGGACTGGTGCTGCTGGAGGTCTGTGGAGCATCGGGTTGGGTTCAGCAGGGAGGCAGCTCTGCTCCCGGAGAAGAAACTGAGCTAACCCAAACCACGGTTCGCACAGTACAGCTTTTTGCTGCGGCTGGGCTCGGTGTCTTTGTGTTGGCCCACATCGCGAGGCCTAAATGCTCCCATGCGACTCCTGTAGTGTAGTGACATCGAAAATGGAGTTTGCATGTTAGTGAGAACTGGAATACGAAAGAGAGGGAGGGAGAGAGAGAGAGGCTAAGCCCTTTTAAAAACGGATACAACTCTGTTGCACTGCTGACACACTTTCTCCAAGCATCTACTACTGTAATCCCATTATACTGTATGTTACAGAGAGAGCTTAGATGAGAGTTATAGAGAAAATACCGTGGGAAATACATACTGTATAGTGGAGTCTGATCTTGCGCTGGCTATGATTATCAAAAGCTGTTTGTGAATGTATGTACTTATTCACTTGAAAGATTCCTGCAAATAAGTATTTAATTAGCTAGATTTTCTGAGGGCTCTATTTGAACAAACCTAAACTCAGTGGTAAATCTAAGCGCCGGCGGTAGAGCTCTCGGTCCCTGTGTGTGTCAGACATATTTGCGCATATCTCCACAGCCGTTATGAGCGCAGTAGCTGGCGGTGGCGGGAAAGGGCTGGGTTTTGATGAATAAACAAGTTGCAGGTGAAACGAGGGCGGTGGCCACTCATCCGACAATCAAGGCGCAATGGGTTTGTCTAAAGTTCTGTCGGTTATTGTCGTTGTCGTCAACTCCAATTCGGCTTGGGGCCCGGTAACGAGTGATGGCAACAGAAGAAGGGAAAAAAAACATGCAGTGGTTGTTCAATACATTTGGAGTGTTGTCAGTCAACATCGTCATAAACGCTTCACCGGGTATAGGCCTTTACGCATCGCACTTCTCATCAAAGTAAAACATACTAGATGGTATTGAATGCGTGAGGCGCACTCTCAATAACCAAGATGTAGCCTTTGCCTACCATTGATACTGCATTTTAGGACTGAATAATTGAAATACGATTGAAGGAGCACGTCTTTGATAACCGAACAAGAGGCGCTCGTTGAAAAGCCGAAAGGACTATGCCCCGCTGATACAGTAGGCCCACGTGAATTGTGAATGGTGCATAAACCTCAGGAGTAGACATCTAGAAACGATTTGTGGATAGGCTACTTGGCTAATGCATGGCCACGATGAGAAAGACTTCAGACACATTGCTGTTGAACCAGCTTTCTCTATAATAGGGTAAGGGTCGCCTATACGGACTTGTTTTTTAATCAAATGAAACGGAAAGGAAGTAAAATGTTTCGCAATGTGAGTGTCATCGGATTACCTCATCTCTCGTTCCATGATGTCCATATAGCCTACATAAAGAGGTTTTTACTCACATCCACTGTAATAACGGCAGCTGGCTAAAATAATGTAATATCCTACATAGATGAAAAGGGGATGTAGATTCACTGTTTTGCTGCTGTCAAACTTGACCTTTGAATAAAGTTTTGGTGATAAAAAAACAAAATTCAAACCGGTTTCACGAGCTAAACCTTTTATTGATAGTCTTGACTGCTTAGCGAATGCATTGGGCAGGACAACAAAAACAATGGTTTTTAATCAAATGAAACGAAATGAGAAGAAAAAAAAACATGTTTTTGAAAAATGTTTCTAAATACGAGGTTTACGGCACAAAAAGCACATCTCTCTTGTTCCATGTGCATATGGGCACTGTGCGTCACAGCTGGAAAGGCTGCGCTTCAGTTGTTAAGCCATAACCAACTGCGTTACCTTTAAAACCAGCTTTCGGTTGGTCTTAAATATGCCCACCAGCGCATTCTGAAATTGGCACTTTGGCGCACGTTTTTAAGGACACACCTCAGACATTGGCACCCTTCCCACCTCAGCACAAGACAGGTAAATGACTGATCCTGGCGCTAAGAATTTAAAAAAGAAGAGCGCCGGCTTTAACAGGTAGAAAATGCAAACGAGTGTGGGTTTGACAATTGCCCTGGCTTAACGCCAGCCAAAATAGAGCCACGTCGAATCATTTCAGAGACCATCTAACAAAAGTTCCATGTCGCTGTTATTTCCATGCTATAAACAGTGACGTGATACAGACAGGCACATATGCTACCACAGCATCTTTCCCTTCCTGCCTGTCTGTCTCTGTCTTGGTTGGAACAGAACAGCGATGTATATGCAAGTCAACTACTACGGCTCCCGCTACCATCTGTTCAGAGCTGGAGTGGCTGGATGGATGGATGCTGCATGTGTTCAACACACACTCTGTGTGTGCATGTGTGTGTGCGTGTGAGGGTGGGGGGACTCAATTGTTCCTTCTCTTCCCTCCCTTCCTGAATCCTTTCTTCGGAGTGTGTTGATCTAAAGAGGTCACAGTCTGGATATGTCACTGAGCTTGGTGCTGCTACACTGAGTCTACAAAACATTAAGAACACCTTCCTAACATCGAGTTGCGCACCTCCCGGCACCTACTACCATACCCCATTCGAAAGGCACTTCAATCTTTCTGTTTTGCCCATTCAGCCTGTGAATGGCAGACACACAATCCTTTGTCTCAAGGTTTAAACATCCTTATTTAACCCGTCTTCTCCCGTTCACTAATTTAAGTGACATCAATAAGGGATCGTAGCTTTCGCCTGGATTCACCTGGTCAGTCTGTGTCATGGAAAGAGCAGGTGTCCTTAATGTTTTGTACACTCAGTGCATATGGTAAGTGATCAGGGTAGTGAAGGGGGGAATAGTGGCATCTGAGTCCCACGCCGGGCAGGGATATCATACGCTGTCAATTATTCCACTGTAGGAATATTTATTCTGTCAACCACCAGCTTGGAAAAGCTTCATGTATTCTACTCCAACCAGACACATTTCAATTCAATACAATCAGATCCATTATGAAACATGCCTTTTCCCCAAATACTGTACAGTCTTAGCTATCTGTCCTTAGTCTTCATCCCTTTCCTTATCCAGTATACAGGTGCTCCAGGTCAACAGCTATAAAATAATTGGAATCTTGCCTCCTATTATTTTTGCCCTGACTGGCACTGGATGGTGATGGAGAGGCGCGTTGTACAGCAGCAGCTGTAACGTTAACAGTCTGGCCCTCTGGCTGAATCCATTATAAGAGAATCTACTGCAGTCTGCAGCAGCCCACTCAGCCCAGGCACCACACGCCAGGTCTCTGACTTGGTGAGAGGGAGGCAGTAGAGGAGGGACGGGAGGACAGGAGGAAATAGGCTCCAGGGGTCATGAGTAGGAGAGAGGAGACAGCTCTGTAAAGGCCAAGGGTCAAAGGTTATGTGAGCAATATTCTTGCCCATGAGTGATATCACTCCTACACTTCATCCACTTCTTTCAATGTTTGTTTCCACCAGCTGGTAATGCTGGCAGTAGCTCTCTCATATTAGTCACATCTGACGGCCGTGGAACAAGACGAACGACAGCAGCTGATGAAATGTTTTGTACAAGCTGGAGGTTGTGATGGTGCTGAATGTACACATTGCAGCTGTGCCATACTGAACAGGTGAAAAATCATCTCATACTAAATGAGAGTGGACGGTGCTGTGAAATATCCACTGGGCGACCAGGCTGTTAGTGTAGCCTAGCGATGAATAATGCCCTGCGTTGTTCCACAGTCAATATAACCGTGTATTGGGAAGGTGGCCAGGAGAGTAGAACATTCAGAGTTTCGAGAGGAGGGATGATGGAGAGTTTCGAGTGGAGGGGAGGGATGGATGGAGACTGGAGAGAAGGGGAGGGATGGATGTAGAGTTTAAAGAGGAGGGGAGGGATGGATGGAGAGTTTAGAGAGGAGGAGAGGGATGGATGGAGAGTTTAGAGAGGAGGGGAGGGATGGATGGAGAGTTTAGAGAGGAGGGGAGGGATGGATGGAGACTGGAGAGAGGAGGGGAGGGATGGATGGAGACTGGAGAGAGGAGGGGAGGGATGGATGGAGACTGGAGAGAGGAGGGGAGGGACGGATGTAGAGTGAAGAGGGGAAGGGGGTGATGGATGGAGAGTTTAGAGAGGAGGGGAGGGATGGATGGAGAGTTTAGAGAGGAGGGGAGGGATGGATGGAGACTGGAGAGAGGAGGGGATGGATGGATGGAGACTGGAGAGAGGAGGGGAGGGATGGATGGAGACTGGAGAGAGGAGGGGAGGGATGGATGGAGAGTTTAGAGAGGAGGGGAGGGATGGATGGAGAGTTTAGAGAGGAGGGGAGGGATGGATGTAGAGTTTAGAGAGGAGGGGAGGGATGGATGGAGAGTTTAGAGAGGAGGGGAGGGATGGATGGAGACTGGAGAGAGGAGGGGAGGGATGGATGGAGACTGGAGAGAGTAGGGGAGGGATGGATGGAGACTGGAGAGAGGAGGGGAGGGATGGATGGAGAGTTTAGAGAGGAGGGGAGGGATGGATGGAGAGTTTAGAGAGGAGGGGAGGGATGGATGGAGACTGGAGAGAGGAGGGGAGGGATGGATGGAGACTGGAGAGAGGAGGGGAGGGATGGATGGAGACTGGAGAGAGGAGGGAAGGGATGGATGGAGACTGGAGAGAGGAGGGGAGGGATGGATGGAGAGTTTAGAGAGAAGGGGAGGGATGGAGACTGGAGAGAGGAGGGGAGGGATGGATGGAGACTGGAGAGAGGAGGGGAGGGATGGATGGAGACTGGAGAGAGGAGGGGAGGGATGGATGGAGACTGGAGAGAGGAGGGGAGGGATGAATGGAGAGTTTAGAGAGGAGGGGAGGAATGGATGGAGAGTTTAGAGAGGAGGGGAGGGATGGATGGAGACTGGAGAGAGGATGGGAGGGATGGATGGATGGAGAGTTTAGAGGGGCGGGATGGATGGAGAGTTTAGAGAGGAGGTGAGGGATGGATGGAGAGTTTAGAGAGGAGGTGAGGGATGGATGGAGAGTTTAGAGAGGAGGGGAGGGATGGATGGAGACTGGAGAGAGGAGGGGAGGGATGGATGGAGAGTTTAGAGAGGAGGGGAGGGATGGATGTAGAGTTTAGAGAGGAGGAGAGGGATGGATGGAGAGTTTAGAGAGGAGGTGAGGGATGGATGGAGAGTTTAGAGAGGAGGTGAGGGATGGATGGAGAGTTTAGAGAGGAGGGGAGGGATGGATGGAGACTGGAGAGAGGAGGGGAGGGATGGATGGAGACTGGAGAGAGGAGGGGAGGGATGGATGGAGAGTTTAGAGATGAGGGGAAGGATGGATGGAGACTGGAGAGAGGAGGAGAGGGATGGATGGAGAGTTTAGAGAGGAGGGGAGGGATGGATGGAGACTGGAGAGAGGAGGGGAGGGATGGATGGAGACTGGAGAGAGGAGGGGAGGGATGGATGGAGAGTTTAGAGAGGAGGGGAGGGATGGATGGAGACTGGAGAGAGGAGGAGAGGGATGGTGCAGCTGTAGTGGATGAGGGTGAAAGAACCTGAGAAGACTGGAAGACGGTGAAGAGAGACAGAGGAGGAAAGCCTGTCTTATTAACCACGCCTTTAGCTTGGGGTAGAGAGAGGGAGCAAGATGTATCTATAGTGGAGTATCACCATCTATTCCTTCTATGCATCTGCTCATCACGTCAGTCTATCTGAGTGTTCATTGTATGTCTCTTGGGGTGAGGTCTTTTATACAGTTTCCTAGTAGGACAATACTCTAAAGAGAAAGGTCTGATTGCATAAGGACTGTAAGTGCTGTGCTGCTTGATAGACCCAGTGAAGAGTAGGGCGCTCTCTCTCTCTCTGATCAGCTCAAATTGCTGTTGATCGCTTCCACTTCTGACAGTCTGGCTGTGTCCCAAACCCTATCCCCCTATGTAAACACACTACTTTTGACCAGTGCCATTGGGCTCTGGTTGAAAGTAGTGCACCATGTAGGGACTAGGCTGCCATTTGGGACATAACCTCTATCTATCTCATGATGACATCACATCAGCCAGGCAGACTTCTTAATGGGGGTAAAATGTGGCATGTGAAATTCTCTTGGAGGAAATGGGAGGGTGGGTCTGTGAGGGGAAAAATACACCTTTTAGCTTTAATCAGGGACAATGATTAATGTTTCAATTGTGAACCAGTGACAGGTACAGAGCGTGTCAAAGAAAATTGTCTCCCTTTCTGTGCCTTCTCCTTTGTGAAGAATCGTGTGCAGGTGACGTGAGGGAAGGATGGAAGAAGGGAGACGAGAGAGGCAATTTAGTGGAAGGCAAGTGACACTTCGAAGGCTGACATGACAGGCCCTTTCTCGGCTGGGCCCTGATTGCACGGCTTTCTGCCTTTCCCCCCGCGACAAATACGAAAGGAAGGGATGAAGAGATACGTAATTGTAACCTCAGCAGTTAACAAAAATTCACATGGCGGCTTCTTCCCTTCCCCTCTTCTGGAGCGAGGGAATCAAAGAGGAGCCGGGTGTCTGTGAGAGGAGCTCGGTAGGTGTGTGTGTGTGTGTGTGTGTGTGTGTGGGGGGGGGGGGGGGGGGGGTGAGACTGCACTTTAAAGGAGAAAGCCGCAGAGCTCTCAAAGCTTTCTGCCTGCTCCTGACTGACGCACCAGACAGCACCCACACACAAGTCAAATCCTATTTCAGCTCAGAGGTTTCCAAGAATTCTTTCTGATCTGACCCAGTTCTCTCTTTGTGTGAATAAAGCAGCGAGACTGTCTGTCGTCAGACCCAAAATGGCTGGGTTTCTTCATATAAAAGGGTCTGATGGGGTAACTGTGTCCGTACATGGACACATGTACTAGAACAAAGGACTAGGTTACAGTTTTGATGTAGGCTACTGGAGCAATCATGAAGAAACCTCAGGACCCCGCAGAACCACTTTAGTGCAGAACAGTCTGTTTTGCTGGGGGGGAGGGTTGTGAATGCAGAAGGTAAAGAGACACTACCTTGGAGAAGATCTGTTCAAATGTTCTCTAAAAAGATTCTCTGAGATGCACAGAGCAGTGTTCTGGTGAAGTGTGATATCAGTCACGTAGAGGCCGTTTCAGTCAAAGAAGAAGACTTCAGAGCACGGTCATAGAGTGTGTGTGCCTGCCTGTGTGTGAGTGAGTGTGCAGTAGGCATCTGACTACAGTGTGTGTGTACGTATACAATATGTCTTTATGATTGACAGTATTTCCTGGCATGAAGCACTTGTTCCGCACTACCTCTCCCCCCCACCCCTTTGCCCTCCCCAACCTTCACCCCTACCCACCGACCGTAGCGGTGGAAAAATCCCTTAATTAAACATGGACCCCCAGGAATGGAGAGTAAATGCAATTTGTAACGATTCCCCCGTCCCGCCCGCCTGCCCCTGATTATACAGAGAAGGGCCCTTTATGCTGACCAAAGTCTTCTGACAGCACTTCATCTTCTAATGGAAGCCATTAGGAACGGACCAGCCCCCCCCGGTCTCCCCCCAGCCTTCCAAGCCCTCCATCCTGCTTAGCCCCTCCACCCCACTAAGTTCCAACCTTTCAGCCCCCCACCCCTCCAACACCCCACACACACACACTCAAGATTCCAGAAAACTCCCTGTGTGAGACTTAACATTCAGGCTGAATCTTCTGAATAGACACCACATCTAAGTGGGGTAGAGCAGGTTAGCGTACAGTAGAGCCGGACTGTGTATAGCTGAGGCCCTGACTGACTGGCCATGGTGACGGGAGCCTGGCAGTGACAAAACGGTCTAATTAAATACTGCATGTGAACCACTCTCCAACTACTCCCTTATTTAAGGAGGCTAGTTAGAGTTAAGGGAGATGTGAGACATGGGTCATGGGGAGGTTGTAGGAAGTAGAGGAAGATGGGAGTTAGCAGGACAATACTTTATATTCCCAACATCGTCGAGACCAAGAGAGTGTGTTGTACTACTCATCCCCAGCATCATCTGGCCTAGTGTCTGTGTGTGTGTGTGCGTGTTACTACTCACGTTAACAGACTCGCGGCCGCCGTACTTGACGCGCATCCTGGGCTCCTGCACAACATCCAGATGAGTTCCTGTCACCATCAGAGGAGTGTGGCCGCTGTTTCGCACACGCACGCACGCACGCACGCACACCACACACACACACACACACACACACACACACACACACACACACACACACAAAGAGAAAGAGAGAAGTTTTACAAACAAACACACCAGCCAACAACAAGACCTTCTCTGCAAAACTTCCTTCCCTGCACAACCTCAGATAAATAAAAAATCTTCAAACTAACTTGTTCTTTGACAAGGCGTTTTCAGAAGATAATAGGGCTTTTGAGGTAAATAAATGATTAAAGATGCTTTTAACTGACTTCACTAGAACTGTAATCAAACACAGCGGCGTTGCTCGTCTTTCAACCACCAAAGGCTTTTAGCTAGCCGTGGTCGCTAGTTAGTATGCAGCGGTCGTAGGTACGTTGCTCGTCTTTCAACCACCGAAGGCTTTTAGCTAGCCGTGGTCGCTAGTTAGTATGCAGCGGTCGTAGGTACGTTGCTCGTCTTTCAACCACCGAAGGCTTTTAGCTAGCCGTGGTCGCTAGTTAGTATGCAGCGGTCGTAGGTACGTTGCTCGTCTTTCAACCACCGAAGGCTTTTAGCTAGCCGTGGTCGCTAGTTAGTATGCAGCGGTCGTAGGTACGTTGCTCGTCTTTCAACCACCGAAGGCTTTTAGCTAGCCGTGGTCGCTAGTTAGTATGCAGCGGTCGTAGGTACGTTGCTCGTCTTTCAACCACCGAAGGCTTTTAGCTAGCCGTGGTCGCTAGTTAGTATGCAGCGGTCGTAGGTACGTGGCTCGACAGATAATAGACAACACACAAAAAGCCTGTGCTGACCTAAACAACACAGACGGGCAGGACAGGAGCAGGGGTCTTCTCTCTACTGGTAGGACTGTTATCGTGATCGGGACTGTTACTGCGGCTGAGCTGAAGCACTGGGGGTTATATTTGTGACCAGGCTAGCCAGGCCTGCTGGGAGCACTGGATGAGCATCACCTAGACAGAAAGTCAAAGAGTCACCAGAATCTTTGTGTGCGTGGTGCTGCTGCAGTTTCATCACCTACAGTCTAGCGGATCTCAGTGGTAAAACAAGAGTTCATCTGAGGTCCACAGAACAAAACGCCCAATGAGCACGCAGCCCCTAACCGATCCATCCAATCAGGAGTACAAGGAGGAGTGAAGCTAGGGTGTAACAGGGTGTGGGCCAGGTAAAACATACTCGTGTGTTGCATCTAATGCATAAAGCGCATCTGTCTCCTCCCTTCCTGTTGATCTCAGCCACGCATTCCTGGGTTGTGTTTATGTGGACTGCACCCTGGCAGCCCGTTTGATCCCCAGGCCTGAGAGAAGGCATGGGGTGCGGCTCACGCTTCAGAAAAGACAGAATAGGTTTTGACGAAACAATGCGGTGCCCCTCCCCTCTTCTCCCGGTCTCTCAGCGGAGAGAGTGATGGAAGACACGCTGCTCTGTCTTCTCTTCCGGACTCAACTCCATCTCGGCGGCCATCTGCTCCACACTCACGCCTCTGCCACATGTTCGCAGTCTCTCTCTCTCTCTCACTCTCACTTAGCCCTCATCATCCCTCTCTTTAATTACAAATCCTGTCTGCCTGGGAGATGCTGCAGCGAAGCGATCCCTACCACCGGCACGTTTGGTCTGTTGTCTGACTACAGCTCTGCACTATCTAACACTGACTCACCCAAGCCAACTCCTGCTGTTAACTAGCAGTGCTGGTGGGGTTAGTTTGATGGTGGCTTCTATGAAGGACTAGGGAGAAGAGAGGGTCCAGTTCCTGATGCTGATATCGAGGAGCGTCGGTGTTGATGTTACCTGGCGATGCTCCACTCTGGCTCGATGCGCTGGACGGTGGGGTCCTCGATGTAGTCGAAACTCAGACTCTCCTTGACCTGGGCCCGGTCCACGCTCACGCTGATCTGCACCGAACCCACCCCAGTCAGGGAGGGGGCCGAGTAACACACGATCTCCGTCATGGTCCTCCTGCACACACACACACCCACACACACATCCGCCAACATACAGTCAATGTCTGCATCTCCTCTTCATTTTTCTTCACCTTTCTCTATCCCTCTCTATGGATCCTTGCCCTACCTGTCCACCCCCCTGAAACTAGCCCTGTTCATTAGCCCCCCCCCACCCCCCACCCTTCTCTCCTCTCTGGCCACGGTCAGAATCACAGTGGAGAACAATTAGCCAGGATCTCATTAGAGCTGCCTTGACTTCTCATTCTTACAGCGTTACAATGAGACCTCCGCCCTTCCCTTCCGCTGCACTGCTTTAAATAGATAGTCGAAAAGAGAGGGAGAGGGGGAGAGAGAGGAGAGGAGAGGGAGGGGTGGAGAGAGAGAGGGGTAGGGAGAAAGATGGAGAGCATGAAGGAGACAGGTAGGGTGGGAGAGAAAGCTAGATATACAGAAAGACAGAGAGCGAGAGAGAGAAAAAGAGAGAGAGAGAGAAACAAAGAGAGAGAGAGAGAGAGCGAGAGAGAAAGAGAGATGAAAACGAAGCAAGAGAGAGCAGATGAAATAAAAACAGTAAAGGTAACTGAAAAGGGGACAACTCCCAGGCAGGGGAGCATAAGGTTGTCTGGAGGCTATTATTAGAGAGGTTTGATGCAGTGGGTCATCAAAACCTTATTAAGAATTGCAGACGTTTCTGACTGGAAGAGAAGGAGAGATGCCCCTAGGGGGCTCTCACTTAGAGGAAAAAAAAGAGTGAGAGAGAGAGAGAGACCACTGGGTAACAGCACAATTTACATATATTTATTATGACGGAAGTTTTGAAAACATTACAAATGGAATTTCTTTCTTCTAACTTCTCTGTCTTCCACGGGAGGAGAGATCAGGAAGAGACTCATACAGGATGTAATAAACTACCACAAATGAACTAGTCAGTGTAAGGAGGAGAGGGGGTGAGATGAGTCTCTCACTTACCCGTAGAACTCGCAGGTCTGGTTTCCAAAGAGGACGGTGACACTGCTGCCAGCGCCCAGGTTCTCCCCCGTGATGGTCACCTTGGTGCCCCCAGACTCAGGCCCTCTGCTGGGGGACAGGCCCTGCACTGATGGCATCTAGAGGTGGAATGGAGACCGGAGGAGCAGTTATTTATTTTCCTTCCTCTAGGACTGTAATGCACTCAGCTATCATACACCTCCTGTCCCTCTAACAGTACCGTCTACTCTATACTGAGCCACAGCAGAAAATAACAGCTTTCAACTGCCCCGATCCGTGGCATGCCCACTCTCTGCACTGCGACCCCATCCTGTGTTGTGTTGCTGTGTTCTGCATTGCTGAGTTCTATACCACTGGGCCTTTTAAAAAGGCAGTCTGGAAATAACTAGTGTCGCCCTGCCTGTCATCAGCAGACAGACAGACAGACAGACAGACAGACAGGCAGGCAGACAGACAGGCAGACAGGCAGGCAGGCAGGCAGACAGACAGACAGACAGACAGACAGACAGACAGACAGACAGGCAGGCAGACAGACAGACAGACAGGTAGACAGACAGACAGACAGACAGACAGGCAGACAGACAGACAGACAGACAGACAGACAGACAGACAGACAGACAGACAGACAGACAGAGGAAGAAACATCAACACAGCAAGGCTGGAATCCTGAGAGACACTGACAAGAGTCAGACTGCTCCTCAGTGCCACAGACACACTTAGAGGGACACACACACACACACACACACACACACACATGCGGAGGGTGTTCGGTTGTTAACTAAATAGAAGAGAGCTTTTGTTGTGTGGCATTTTCTTTACCGGGGCTGTGATATTAGGGAATTGCAGGTAAAGTACTGTGGTACCCAGGCACAGCGCTGTGATGATGTCGCAACTCCCTGAGCAGCAACATGAATTATGGGTGTCAAAAGTGTCAGTGAAGACACACAAACATCACACACGGTTCCTCACTCCGTGCTGTGCTAGTCTGGGGATAGGCTAAAGCGGTACTCTGAAAACAGTTCTGGTAATTACTAGCGGCTGTTAATTGTTAAGGGGTGGCTAATTGGGAGTGTGTGAAAGGGAGCGTTGATTATCAGTTAGCTGCAGGCTAGCTTTAGTACGGGTGAGATACAGGTGTGGACGAAGGCAAGTGTGGAGGTGTTCATTCAGGTATCCTCCTATGGTTTACTACTGCACGACAACAGCTACTGTTGACAACACCTATTGTCTATTTAATCACTGCTGATTCCCTGGGCACCTCTGTGGTAATGACTGTGCTATTATGTATTTCAACATAACATACTTCAAGAAAAGGCTTCATCATTTCAGGTCATTGGTAGGCCTTTTATACCTTATTCTCTGGCTTACAAGACAACAACGGCGGGCGGCATGGAAGAAAGCTTGAGGAACACTTCTCTTCCTCATTCTGAAACCTTTTCACAGTCTCCAGCCAATCGAGTTATTGGTTATTTTGCCAAGTTTCTTACTTTTTCATTACTATTTTGTACTAAAATACTTAGTCAATAATAGTCATGATAACAGTCTTACCACAAAAGCGTAGAGCTGGGCAGAGCGAGTCTTGAGGTCAGGTCTGCACTCCCCAACACACAGCTGGACCGGGCCAGGCTTGCTGTCTGCTGGTGCTGCGTCCATCTCACACACTATCCTGGAAGAGAACACCACACACACCGTCAGACACACCATCCAGCAACGAGGAGACGAAACACAGTCCAACACTCAGCCAGACATCTAAAAACAGTGCTCCACAAACAAGGAGCGCACGATCACAACGCTCTCTAGCACGTCTATTCAGCATTTGTACAATACAGCTCAATGTCACGGAGTACAGTATTCAACACAAAGCACATACTGTACATAACAATGTGCTTTGTCATCCATTCTCATAGAGACAGTAGTGTTCTCAGCCAGTCCCTGTTCAGACTTCACCAGGTAGACTCTCATATATATGTTGGACTGGGAGGAAAAGTTACAAGGGTCATTATGGGCCTCTACGTTATCGATCTCATCTTGTGATGTCATCTTCTCTCTGGCTCTCTGATTGGTTTACGTGACACATCCAAGGCAGGCCGTTTAGAAAGGCATTGCACTGTACTCGCGCACGTGACATTAAAAAACTGGACACCTCGCCGCGTACAGCTCCACCAGCTCCACCAGTCGCCACACCACTCATAGCAGTAGCCCTATAACTTCCTGGTGAGTGGAGGGGCCTAGACATCATAAATAGCCTTCCACAGACAAGCCCCCTGCCGTGCTGATCAAGCTCCAGCGTCGCCGTAGCAACGTCAAATATAAATCACAGTCAGAAACCCGGCCGACACCCCACGGCGGATCAATGCAGCTTCATCATAAGGCGTGATCAGGTGTCTCCCTCCGCCGGCAGGTGGCCAGATCAAATGACATAATAAAACCAGGAGGCCTATCGATCGACGCTTGTGGAAAGTAATAAAGAACAAGAATCAATCATGGTGTTGAGGGAGATGAAGAGAGACGGCGCGAGAGAGAGCCAGAGAGAAAGAGAAAATGAGAAAGAGAGATGGAGAGTAGGGTGGCCACATCATTGTTTCTCTAGCGCTTATCTCCTGAATCACAATTAATGAGGCCAAGAGAGCTCCTGGTTGGGCTGAGAGGAAGAGATTTACTCCCAGGCAGGGACCAGTGTTTCTCCTATATGCAATCGTGGCCGCCACTTCAAAACATAAATAATAATAATATACTATATAATATATCTATAAATGTATTTTTTTTTAAATGGGGTGGTAAAACGTTTTCACAGTAAACTTAAACTTTCATCACGCACACCTGTCCCCCGTTCCCACTGATTAGTACTTGTATAAGTGTTCCCTTTGGTTTCCATTGGGCTGTCAATTATTGTTCCAATGCGTGTGAGTTTGTGCGCGTGTGTACCTGTGCTGTGTGTTTTGGCTTTCGTGCCGTTGTGGATAGCGCAGATGATTACGGGTCTCGTCCCATGTGTTAATCACTGTGCGCGTGCGTACCTGTGCTGTGTGTTTTGGCTTTCGTGCCGTTGTGGATAGCGTAGATGATTACGGGGCTCAGTGTGTTAATCACTGTGCGCGTGCGTACCTGTGCTGTGTGTTTTGGCTTTCGTGCCGTTGTGGATAGCGTAGATGATTACGGGGCTCAGTGTGTTAATCACTGTGCGCGTGCGTACCTGTGCTGTGTGTTTTGGCTTTCGTGCCGTTGTGGATAGCGTAGATGATTACGGGGCTCAGTGTGTTAATCACTGTGCGCGTGCGTACCTGTGCTGTGTGTTTTGGCTTTCGTGCCGTTGTGGATAGCGCAGATGATTACGGGGCTCGTCCCGTGTGTTAATCACTGTGCGCGTGCGTACCTGTGCTGTGTGTTTTGGCTTTCGTGCCGTTGTGGATAGCGCAGATGATTACGGGGCTCAGTGTGTTAATCACTGTGCGCGTGTGAACCTGTGCTGTGTGTTTTGGCTTTCGTGCCGTTGTGGATAGCGCAGATGATTACGGGGCTCCGTGTGTTAATCACTGTGCGCGTGCGTACCTGTGCTGTGTGTTTTGGCTTTCGTGCCGTTGTGGATAGCGCAGATGATTACGGGGCTCGTCCCGTGTGTTAATCACTGTGCGCGTGCGTACCTGTGCTGTGTGTTTTGGCTTTCGTGCCGTTGTGGATAGCGCAGATGATTACGGGGCTCAGTGTGTTAATCACTGTGCGCGTGCGTACCTGTGCTGTGTGTTTTGGCTTTCGTGCCGTTGTGGATAGCGCAGATGATTACGGGTCTCGTCCCGTGTGTTAATCACTGTGCACGTGCGTACCTGTGCTGTGTGTTTTGGCTTCCGTGCCGTTGTGGATAGCGCAGATGATTACGGGGCTCAGTGTGTTAATCACTGTGCGCGTGCGTACCTGTGCTGTGTGTTTTGGCTTCCGTGTCGTTGTGGATAGCGCAGATGATTACGGGGCTCAGTGTGTTAATCACTGTGCGCGTGCGTACCTGTGCTGTGTGTTTTGGCTTCCGTGCCGTTGTGGATAGCGCAGATGATTACGGGGCTCAGTGTGTTAATCACTGTGCGCGTGCGTACCTGTGCTGTGTGTTTTGGCTTCCGTGCCGTTGTGGATAGCGCAGATGATTACGGGGCTCAGTGTGTTAATCACTGTGCGCGTGCGTACCTGTGCTGTGTGTTTTGGCTTCCGTGCCGTTGTGGATAGCGCAGATGATTACGGGGCTCAGTGTGTTAATCACTGTGCGCGTGCGTACCTGTGCTGTGTGTTTTGGCTTTCGTGCCGTTGTGGATAGCGCAGATGATTACGGAGCTCAGTGTGTTAATCACTGTGCGCGTGTGTACCTGTGCTGTGTGTTTTGGCTTCCGTGCCGTTGTGGATAGCGCAGATGATTACGGGGCTCAGTGTGTTAATCACTGTGCGCGTGTGTACCTGTGCTGTGTGTTTTGGCTTCCGTGCCGTTATGGATAGCGCAGATGATTACGGGGCTCAGTGTGTTAATCACTGTGCGCGTGCGTACCTGTGCTGTGTGTTTTGGCTTTCGTGCCGTTGTGGATAGCGTAGATGATTACGGGGCTCAGTGTGTTAATCACTGTGCGCGTGCGTACCTGTGCTGTGTGTTTTGGCTTCCGTGCCGTTGTGGATAGCGCAGATGATTACGGGGCTCCGTGTGTTAATCACTGTGCGCGTGCGTACCTGTGCTGTGTGTTTTGGCTTCCGTGCCGTTGTGGATAGCGCAGATGATTACGGGGCTCAGTGTGTTAATCACTGTGCGCGTGTGTACCTGTGCTGTGTGTTTTGGCTTCCGTGCCGTTGTGGATAGCGCAAATGATTACGGGGCTCAGTGTGTTAATCACTGTGCGCGTGCGTACCTGTGCTGTGTGTTTTGGCTTCCGTGCCGTTGTGGATAGCGCAGATGATTACGGGGCTCAGTGTGTTAATCACTGTGCGCGTGCGTACCTGTGCTGTGTGTTTTGGCTTCCGTGCCGTTGTGGATAGCGCAGATGATTACGGGGCTCAGTGTGTTAATCACTGTGCGCGTGCGTACCTGTGCTGTGTGTTTTGGCTTCCGTGCCGTTGTGGATAGCGCAGATGATTACGGGGCTCAGTGTGTTAATCACTGTGCGCGTGCGTACCTGTGCTGTGTGTTTTGGCTTTCGTGCCGTTGTGGATAGCGTAGATGATTACGGGGCTCAGTGTGTTAATCACTGTGCGCGTGCGTACCTGTGCTGTGTGTTTTGGCTTTCGTGCCGTTGTGGATAGCGTAGATGATTACGGGGCTCAGTGTGTTAATCACTGTGCGCGTGCGTACCTGTGCTGTGTGTTTTGGCTTTCGTGCCGTTGTGGATAGCGCAGATGATTACGGGTCTCGTCCCGTGTGTTAATCACTGTGCGCGTGCGTACCTGTGCTGTGTGTTTTGGCTTCCGTGCCGTTGTGGATAGCGCAGATGATTACGGGGCTCAGTGTGTTAATCACTGTGCGCGTGCGTACCTGTGCTGTGTGTTTTGGCTTCCGTGCCGTTGTGGATAGCGCAGATGATTACGGGGCTCAGTGTGTTAATCACTGTGCGCGTGCGTACCTGTGCTGTGTGTTTTGGCTTCCGTGCCGTTGTGGATAGCGCAGATGATTACGGGGCTCAGTGTGTTAATCACTGTGCGCGTGCGTACCTGTGCTGTGTGTTTTGGCTTCCGTGCCGTTGTGGATAGCGCAGATGATTACGGGGCTCAGTGTGTTAATCACTGTGCGCGTGCGTACCTGTGCTGTGTGTTTTGGCTTCCGTGCCGTTGTGGATAGCGCAGATGATTACGGGGCTCAGTGTGTTAATCACTGTGCGCGTGCGTACCTGTGCTGTGTGTTTTGGCTTTCGTGCCGTTGTGGATAGCGCAGATGATTACGGGGCTCAGTGTGTTAATCACTGTGCGCGTGTGTACCTGTGCTGTGTGTTTTGGCTTCCGTGCCGTTGTGGATAGCGCAGATGATTACGGGGCTCAGTGTGTTAATCACTGTGCGCGTGCGTACCTGTGCTGTGTGTTTTGGCTTCCGTGCCGTTGTGGATAGCGCAGATGATTACGGGGCTCAGTGTGTTAATCACTGTGCGCGTGCGTACCTGTGCTGTGTGTTTTGGCTTCCGTGCCGTTGTGGATAGCGCAGATGATTACGGGGCTCAGTGTGTTAATCACTGTGCGCGTGCGTACCTGTGCTGTGTGTTTTGGCTTCCGTGCCGTTGTGGATAGCGCAGATGATTACGGGGCTCAGTGTGTTAATCACTGTGCGCGTGCGTACCTGTGCTGTGTGTTTTGGCTTTCGTGCCGTTGTGGATAGCGCAGATGATTACGGGGCTCAGTGTGTTAATCACTGTGCGCGTGCGTACCTGTGCTGTGTGTTTTGGCTTTCGTGCCGTTGTGGATAGCGCAGATGATTACGGGGCTCAGTGTGTTAATCACTGTGCGCGTGCGTACCTGTGCTGTGTGTTTTGGCTTTCGTGCCGTTGTGGATAGCGCAGATGATTACGGGTCTCGTCCCGTGTGTTAATCACTGTGCGCGTGCGTACCTGTGCTGTGTGTTTTGGCTTCCGTGCCGTTGTGGATAGCGCAGATGATTACGGGGCTCAGTGTGTTAATCACTGTGCGCGTGCGTACCTGTGCTGTGTGTTTTGGCTTCCGTGCCGTTGTGGATAGCGCAGATGATTACGGGGCTCAGTGTGTTAATCACTGTGCGCGTGCGTACCTGTGCTGTGTGTTTTGGCTTCCGTGCCGTTGTGGATAGCGCAGATGATTACGGGGCTCAGTGTGTTAATCACTGTGCGCGTGCGTACCTGTGCTGTGTGTTTTGGCTTCCGTGCCGTTGTGGATAGCGCAGATGATTACGGGGCTCAGTGTGTTAATCACTGTGCGCGTGCGTACCTGTGCTGTGTGTTTTGGCTTCCGTGCCGTTGTGGATAGCGCAGATGATTACGGGGCTCAGTGTGTTAATCACTGTGCGCGTGCGTACCTGTGCTGTGTGTTTTGGCTTTCGTGCCGTTGTGGATAGCGCAGATGATTACGGGGCTCAGTGTGTTAATCACTGTGCGCGTGCGTACCTGTGCTGTGTGTTTTGGCTTCCGTGCCGTTGTGGATAGCGCAGATGATTACGGGGCTCCGTGTGTTAATCACTGTGCGCGTGCGTACCTGTGCTGTGTGTTTTGGCTTTCGTGCCGTTGTGGATAGCGCAGATGATTACGGGGCTCAGTGTGTTAATCACTGTGCGCGTGCGTACCTGTGCTGTGTGTTTTGGCTTTCGTGCCGTTGTGGATAGCGCAGATGATTACGGGGTCTCAGTGTGTTAATCACTGTGCGCGTGCGTACCTGTGCTGTGTGTTTTGGCTTCCGTGCCGTTGTGGATAGCGCAGATGATTACGGGGCTCAGTGTGTTAATCACTGTGCGCGTGCGTACCTGTGCTGTGTGTTTTGGCTTCCGTGCCGTTGTGGATAGCGCAGATGATTACGGGGCTCAGTGTGTTAATCACTGTGCGCGTGCGTACCTGTGCTGTGTGTTTTGGCTTCCGTGCCGTTGTGGATAGCGCAGATGATTACGGGGCTCAGTGTGTTAATCACTGTGCGCGTGTGTACCTGTGCTGTGTGTTTTGGCTTCCGTGCCGTTGTGGATAGCGCAGATGATTACGGGGCTCCGTGTGTTAATCACTGTGCGCGTGCGTACCTGTGCTGTGTGTTTTGGCTTCCGTGCCGTTGTGGATAGCGCAGATGATTACGGGGCTCAGTGTGTTAATCACTGTGCGCGTGTGTACCTGTGCTGTGTGTTTTGGCTTCCGTGCCGTTGTGGATAGCGCAAATGATTACGGGGCTCAGTGTGTTAATCACTGTGCGCGTGCGTACCTGTGCTGTGTGTTTTGGCTTCCGTGCCGTTGTGGATAGCGCAGATGATTACGGGGCTCAGTGTGTTAATCACTGTGCGCGTGCGTACCTGTGCTGTGTGTTTTGGCTTCCGTGCCGTTGTGGATAGCGCAGATGATTACGGGGCTCAGTGTGTTAATCACTGTGCGCGTGCGTACCTGTGCTGTGTGTTTTGGCTTCCGTGCCGTTGTGGATAGCGCAGATGATTACGGGGCTCAGTGTGTTAATCACTGTGCGCGTGCGTACCTGTGCTGTGTGTTTTGGCTTTCGTGCCGTTGTGGATAGCGCAGATGATTACGGGGCTCAGTGTGTTAATCACTGTGCGCGTGCGTACCTGTGCTGTGTGTTTTGGCTTTCGTGCCGTTGTGGATAGCGCAGATGATTACGGGGCTCAGTGTGTTAATCACTGTGCGCGTGCGTACCTGTGCTGTGTGTTTTGGCTTTCGTGCCGTTGTGGATAGCGCAGATGATTACGGGTCTCGTCCCGTGTGTTAATCACTGTGCGCGTGCGTACCTGTGCTGTGTGTTTTGGCTTCCGTGCCGTTGTGGATAGCGCAGATGATTACGGGGCTCAGTGTGTTAATCACTGTGCGCGTGCGTACCTGTGCTGTGTGTTTTGGCTTCCGTGCCGTTGTGGATAGCGCAGATGATTACGGGGCTCAGTGTGTTAATCACTGTGCGCGTGCGTACCTGTGCTGTGTGTTTTGGCTTCCGTGCCGTTGTGGATAGCGCAGATGATTACGGGGCTCAGTGTGTTAATCACTGTGCGCGTGCGTACCTGTGCTGTGTGTTTTGGCTTCCGTGCCGTTGTGGATAGCGCAGATGATTACGGGGCTCAGTGTGTTAATCACTGTGCGCGTGCGTACCTGTGCTGTGTGTTTTGGCTTCCGTGCCGTTGTGGATAGCGCAGATGATTACGGGGCTCAGTGTGTTAATCACTGTGCGCGTGCGTACCTGTGCTGTGTGTTTTGGCTTTCGTGCCGTTGTGGATAGCGCAGATGATTACGGGGCTCAGTGTGTTAATCACTGTGCGCGTGCGTACCTGTGCTGTGTGTTTTGGCTTCCGTGCCGTTGTGGATAGCGCAGATGATTACGGGGCTCAGTGTGTTAATCACTGTGCGCGTGCGTACCTGTGCTGTGTGTTTTGGCTTTCGTGCCGTTGTGGATAGCGCAGATGATTACGGGGCTCAGTGTGTTAATCACTGTGCGCGTGCGTACCTGTGCTGTGTGTTTTGGCTTTCGTGCCGTTGTGGATAGCGCAGATGATTACGGGTCTCAGTGTGTTAATCACTGTGCGCGTGCGTACCTGTGCTGTGTGTTTTGGCTTCCGTGCCGTTGTGGATAGCGCAGATGATTACGGGGCTCAGTGTGTTAATCACTGTGCGCGTGCGTACCTGTGCTGTGTGTTTTGGCTTCCGTGCCGTTGTGGATAGCGCAGATGATTACGGGGCTCAGTGTGTTAATCACTGTGCGCGTGCGTACCTGTGCTGTGTGTTTTGGCTTCCGTGCCGTTGTAGATAGCGCAGATGATTACGGGGCTCAGTGTGTTAATCACTGTGCGCGTGCGTACCTGTGCTGTGTGTTTTGGCTTCCGTGCCGTTGTGGATAGCGCAGATGATTACGGGGCTCAGTGTGTTAATCACTGTGCGCGTGCGTACCTGTGCTGTGTGTTTTGGCTTTCGTGCCGTTGTGGATAGCGCAGATGATTACGGGGCTCAGTGTGTTAATCACTGTGCGCGTGTGTACCTGTGCTGTGTGTTTTGGCTTCCGTGCCGTTGTGGATAGCGCAGATGATTACGGGGCTCAGTGTGTTAATCACTGTGCGCGTGTGTACCTGTGCTGTGTGTTTTGGCTTCCGTGCCGTTATGGATAGCGCAGATGATTACGGGGCTCAGTGTGTTAATCACTGTGCGCGTGCGTACCTGTGCTGTGTGTTTTGGCTTCCGTGCCGTTGTGGATAGCGCAGATGATTACGGGGCTCCGTGTGTTAATCACTGTGCGCGTGCGTACCTGTGATGTGTGTTTTGGCTTCCGTGCCGTTGTGATAGCGCAGATGATTACGGGGCTCCGTGTGTTAATCACTGTGCGCGTGCGTACCTGTGCTGTGTGTTTTGGCTTTCGTGCCGTTGTGGATAGCGCAGATGATTACGGGGCTCAGTGTGTTAATCACTGTGCGCGTGTGTACCTGTGCTGTGTGTTTTGGCTTCCGTGCCGTTGTGGATAGCGCAGATGATTATGGGGCTCCGTGTGTTAATCACTGTGCGCGTGTGTACCTGTGCTGTGTGTTTTGGCTTCCGTGCCGTTGTGGATAGCGTAGATGATTACGGGGCTCAGTGTGTTAATCACTGTGCGCGTGCGTACCTGTGCTGTGTGTTTTGGCTTTCGTGCCGTTGTGGATAGCGCAGATGATTACGGGGCTCAGTGTGTTAATCACTGTGCGCGTGCGTACCTGTGCTGTGTGTTTTGGCTTTCGTGCCGTTGTGGATAGCGCAGATGATTACGGGGCTCAGTGTGTTAATCACTGTGCGCGTGCGTACCTGTGCTGTGTGTTTTGGCTTCCGTGCCGTTGTGGATAGCGCAGATGATTACGGGGCTCCGTGTGTTAATCACTGTGCGCGTGCGTACCTGTGCTGTGTGTTTTGGCTTTCGTGCCGTTGTGGATAGCGCAGATGATTACGGGGCTCAGTGTGTTAATCACTGTGCGCGTGCGTACCTGTGCTGTGTGTTTTGGCTTTCGTGCCGTTGTGGATAGCGCAGATGATTACGGGGCTCAGTGTGTTAATCACTGTGCGCGTGCGTACCTGTGCTGTGTGTTTTGGCTTTCGTGCCGTTGTGGATAGCGCAGATGATTACGGGGCTCAGTGTGTTAATCACTGTGCGCGTGTGTACCTGTGCTGTGTGTTTTGGCTTCCGTGCCGTTGTGGATAGCGCAGATGATTACGGGGCTCAGTGTGTTAATCACTGTGCGCGTGTGTACCTGTGCTGTGTGTTTTGGCTTCCGTGCCGTTGTGGATAGCGCAGATGATTACGGGGCTCAGTGTGTTAATCACTGTGCGCGTGCGTACCTGTGCTGTGTGTTTTGGCTTCCGTGCCGTTGTGGATAGCGCAGATGATTACGGGGCTCCGTGTGTTAATCACTGTGCGCGTGCGTACCTGTGATGTGTGTTTTGGCTTCCGTGCCGTTGTGATAGCGCAGATGATTACGGGGCTCCGTGTGTTAATCACTGTGCGCGTGCGTACCTGTGCTGTGTGTTTTGGCTTTCGTGCCGTTGTGGATAGCGCAGATGATTACGGGGCTCAGTGTGTTAATCACTGTGCGCGTGTGTACCTGTGCTGTGTGTTTTGGCTTCCGTGCCGTTGTGGATAGCGCAGATGATTATGGGGCTCCGTGTGTTAATCACTGTGCGCGTGTGTACCTGTGCTGTGTGTTTTGGCTTCCGTGCCGTTGTGGATAGCGTAGATGATTACGGGGCTCAGTGTGTTAATCACTGTGCGCGTGCGTACCTGTGCTGTGTGTTTTGGCTTTCGTGCCGTTGTGGATAGCGCAGATGATTACGGGGCTCAGTGTGTTAATCACTGTGCGCGTGCGTACCTGTGCTGTGTGTTTTGGCTTTCGTGCCGTTGTGGATAACGTAGATGATTACGGGGCTCAGTGTGTTAATCACTGTGCGCGTGCGTACCTGTGCTGTGTGTTTTGGCTTCCGTGCCGTTGTGGATAGCGCAGATGATTACGGGGCTCCGTGTGTTAATCACTGTGCGCGTGCGTACCTGTGCTGTGTGTTTTGGCTTTCGTGCCGTTGTGGATAGCGCAGATGATTACGGGTCTCAGTGTGTTAATCACTGTGCGCGTGCGTACCTGTGCTGTGTGTTTTGGCTTCCGTGCCGTTGTGGATAGCGCAGATGATTACGGGGCTCAGTGTGTTAATCACTGTGCGCGTGCGTACCTGTGCTGTGTGTTTTGGCTTCCGTGCCGTTGTGGATAGCGCAGATGATTACGGGGCTCAGTGTGTTAATCACTGTGCGCGTGCGTACCTGTGCTGTGTGTTTTGGCTTCCGTGCCGTTGTGGATAGCGCAGATGATTACGGGGCTCAGTGTGTTAATCACTGTGCGCGTGCGTACCTGTGCTGTGTGTTTTGGCTTTCGTGCCGTTGTGGATAGCGCAGATGATTACGGGGCTCAGTGTGTTAATCACTGTGCGCGTGTGTACCTGTGCTGTGTGTTTTGGCTTCCGTGCCGTTGTGGATAGCGCAGATGATTACGGGGCTCAGTGTGTTAATCACTGTGCGCGTGTGTACCTGTGCTGTGTGTTTTGGCTTCCGTGCCGTTATGGATAGCGCAGATGATTACGGGGCTCAGTGTGTTAATCACTGTGCGCGTGCGTACCTGTGCTGTGTGTTTTGGCTTCCGTGCCGTTGTGGATAGCGCAGATGATTACGGGGCTCCGTGTGTTAATCACTGTGCGCGTGCGTACCTGTGCTGTGTGTTTTGGCTTCCGTGCCGTTGTGGATAGCGCAGATGATTACGGGGCTCCGTGTGTTAATCACTGTGCGCGTGCGTACCTGTGCTGTGTGTTTTGGCTTTCGTGCCGTTGTGGATAGCGCAGATGATTACGGGGCTCAGTGTGTTAATCACTGTGCGCGTGTGTACCTGTGCTGTGTGTTTTGGCTTCCGTGCCGTTGTGGATAGCGCAGATGATTATGGGGCTCCGTGTGTTAATCACTGTGCGCGTGTGTACCTGTGCTGTGTGTTTTGGCTTCCGTGCCGTTGTGGATAGCGTAGATGATTACGGGGCTCAGTGTGTTAATCACTGTGCGCGTGCGTACCTGTGCTGTGTGTTTTGGCTTTCGTGCCGTTGTGGATAGCGCAGATGATTACGGGGCTCAGTGTGTTAATCACTGTGCGCGTGCGTACCTGTGCTGTGTGTTTTGGCTTTCGTGCCGTTGTGGATAGCGTAGATGATTACGGGGCTCAGTGTGTTAATCACTGTGCGCGTGCGTACCTGTGCTGTGTGTTTTGGCTTCCGTGCCGTTGTGGATAGCGCAGATGATTACGGGGCTCCGTGTGTTAATCACTGTGCGCGTGCGTACCTGTGCTGTGTGTTTTGGCTTTCGTGCCGTTGTGGATAGCGCAGATGATTACGGGTCTCAGTGTGTTAATCACTGTGCGCGTGCGTACCTGTGCTGTGTGTTTTGGCTTCCGTGCCGTTGTGGATAGCGCAGATGATTACGGGGCTCAGTGTGTTAATCACTGTGCGCGTGCGTACCTGTGCTGTGTGTTTTGGCTTCCGTGCCGTTGTAGATAGCGCAGATGATTACGGGGCTCAGTGTGTTAATCACTGTGCGCGTGCGTACCTGTGCTGTGTGTTTTGGCTTCCGTGCCGTTGTGGATAGCGCAGATGATTACGGGGCTCAGTGTGTTAATCACTGTGCGCGTGCGTACCTGTGCTGTGTGTTTTGGCTTTCGTGCCGTTGTGGATAGCGCAGATGATTACGGGGCTCAGTGTGTTAATCACTGTGCGCGTGTGTACCTGTGCTGTGTGTTTTGGCTTCCGTGCCGTTGTGGATAGCGCAGATGATTACGGGGCTCAGTGTGTTAATCACTGTGCGCGTGTGTACCTGTGCTGTGTGTTTTGGCTTCCGTGCCGTTATGGATAGCGCAGATGATTACGGGGCTCAGTGTGTTAATCACTGTGCGCGTGCGTACCTGTGCTGTGTGTTTTGGCTTCCGTGCCGTTGTGGATAGCGCAGATGATTACGGGGCTCCGTGTGTTAATCACTGTGCGCGTGCGTACCTGTGATGTGTGTTTTGGCTTCCGTGCCGTTGTGAATAGCGCAGATGATTACGGGGCTCCGTGTGTTAATCACTGTGCGCGTGCGTACCTGTGCTGTGTGTTTTGGCTTTCGTGCCGTTGTGGATAGCGCAGATGATTACGGGGCTCAGTGTGTTAATCACTGTGCGCGTGTGTACCTGTGCTGTGTGTTTTGGCTTCCGTGCCGTTGTGGATAGCGCAGATGATTATGGGGCTCCGTGTGTTAATCACTGTGCGCGTGTGTACCTGTGCTGTGTGTTTTGGCTTCCGTGCCGTTGTGGATAGCGTAGATGATTACGGGGCTCAGTGTGTTAATCACTGTGCGCGTGCGTACCTGTGCTGTGTGTTTTGGCTTTCGTGCCGTTGTGGATAGCGCAGATGATTACGGGGCTCAGTGTGTTAATCACTGTGCGCGTGCGTACCTGTGCTGTGTGTTTTGGCTTTCGTGCCGTTGTGGATAGCGTAGATGATTACGGGGCTCAGTGTGTTAATCACTGTGCGCGTGCGTACCTGTGCTGTGTGTTTTGGCTTCCGTGCCGTTGTGGATAGCGCAGATGATTACGGGGCTCCGTGTGTTAATCACTGTGCGCGTGCGTACCTGTGCTGTGTGTTTTGGCTTTCGTGCCGTTGTGGATAGCGCAGATGATTACGGGGCTCAGTGTGTTAATCACTGTGCGCGTGCGTACCTGTGCTGTGTGTTTTGGCTTTCGTGCCGTTGTGGATAGCGCAGATGATTACGGGGCTCAGTGTGTTAATCACTGTGCGCGTGCGTACCTGTGCTGTGTGTTTTGGCTTTCGTGCCGTTGTGGATAGCGCAGATGATTACGGGGCTCAGTGTGTTAATCACTGTGCGCGTGTGTACCTGTGCTGTGTGTTTTGGCTTCCGTGCCGTTGTGGATAGCGCAGATGATTACGGGGCTCAGTGTGTTAATCACTGTGCGCGTGTGTACCTGTGCTGTGTGTTTTGGCTTCCGTGCCGTTGTGGATAGCGCAGATGATTACGGGGCTCAGTGTGTTAATCACTGTGCGCGTGCGTACCTGTGCTGTGTGTTTTGGCTTCCGTGCCGTTGTGGATAGCGCAGATGATTACGGGGCTCCGTGTGTTAATCACTGTGCGCGTGCGTACCTGTGATGTGTGTTTTGGCTTCCGTGCCGTTGTGAATAGCGCAGATGATTACGGGGCTCCGTGTGTTAATCACTGTGCGCGTGCGTACCTGTGCTGTGTGTTTTGGCTTTCGTGCCGTTGTGGATAGCGCAGATGATTACGGGGCTCAGTGTGTTAATCACTGTGCGCGTGTGTACCTGTGCTGTGTGTTTTGGCTTCCGTGCCGTTGTGGATAGCGCAGATGATTATGGGGCTCCGTGTGTTAATCACTGTGCGCGTGTGTACCTGTGCTGTGTGTTTTGGCTTCCGTGCCGTTGTGGATAGCGCAGATGATTACGGGGCTCAGTGTGTTAATCACTGTGCGCGTGCGTACCTGTGCTGTGTGTTTTGGCTTTCGTGCCGTTGTGGATAGCGCAGATGATTACGGGGCTCAGTGTGTTAATCACTGTGCGCGTGCGTACCTGTGCTGTGTGTTTTGGCTTTCGTGCCGTTGTGGATAGCGCAGATGATTACGGGGCTCAGTGTGTTAATCACTGTGCGCGTGCGTACCTGTGCTGTGTGTTTTGGCTTTCGTGCCGTTGTGGATAGCGCAGATGATTACGGGGCTCAGTGTGTTAATCACTGTGCGCGTGCGTACCTGTGCTGTGTGTTTTGGCTTTCGTGCCGTTGTGGATAGCGCAGATGATTACGGGGCTCAGTGTGTTAATCACTGTGCGCGTGCGTACCTGTGCTGTGTGTTTTGGCTTCCGTGCCGTTGTGGATAGCGCAGATGATTACGGGGCTCAGTGTGTTAATCACTGTGCGCGTGCGTACCTGTGCTGTGTGTTTTGGCTTTCGTGCCGTTGTGGATAGCGCAGATGATTACGGGGCTCAGTGTGTTAATCACTGTGCGCGTGCGTACCTGTGCTGTGTGTTTTGGCTTTCGTGCCGTTGTGGATAGCGCAGATGATTACGGGGCTCGTCCCGTGTGTTAATCACTGTGCGCGTGCGTACCTGTGCTGTGTGTTTTGGCTTCCGTGCCGTTGTGGATAGCGCAGATGATTACGGGGCTCAGTGTGTTAATCACTGTGCGCGTGCGTACCTGTGCTGTGTGTTTTGGCTTTCGTGCCGTTGTGGATAGCGCAGATGATTACGGGGCTCAGTGTGTTAATCACTGTGCGCGTGTGTACCTGTGCTGTGTGTTTTGGCTTCCGTGCCGTTGTGGATAGCGCAGATGATTATGGGGCTCCGTGTGTTAATCACTGTGCGCGTGTGTACCTGTGCTGTGTGTTTTGGCTTCCGTGCCGTTGTGGATAGCGTAGATGATTACGGGGCTCAGTGTGTTAATCACTGTGCGCGTGCGTACCTGTGCTGTGTGTTTTGGCTTTCGTGCCGTTGTGGATAGCGCAGATGATTACGGGGCTCAGTGTGTTAATCACTGTGCGCGTGCGTACCTGTGCTGTGCGTTTTGGCTTTCGTGCCGTTGTGGATAACGTAGATGATTACGGGGCTCAGTGTGTTAATCACTGTGCGCGTGCGTACCTGTGCTGTGTGTTTTGGCTTCCGTGCCGTTGTGGATAGCGCAGATGATTACGGGGCTCCGTGTGTTAATCACTGTGCGCGTGCGTACCTGTGCTGTGTGTTTTGGCTTTCGTGCCGTTGTGGATAGCGCAGATGATTACGGGTCTCAGTGTGTTAATCACTGTGCGCGTGCGTACCTGTGCTGTGTGTTTTGGCTTCCGTGCCGTTGTGGATAGCGCAGATGATTACGGGGCTCAGTGTGTTAATCACTGTGCGCGTGCGTACCTGTGCTGTGTGTTTTGGCTTCCGTGCCGTTGTAGATAGCGCAGATGATTACGGGGCTCAGTGTGTTAATCACTGTGCGCGTGCGTACCTGTGCTGTGTGTTTTGGCTTCCGTGCCGTTGTGGATAGCGCAGATGATTACGGGGCTCAGTGTGTTAATCACTGTGCGCGTGCGTACCTGTGCTGTGTGTTTTGGCTTTCGTGCCGTTGTGGATAGCGCAGATGATTACGGGGCTCAGTGTGTTAATCACTGTGCGCGTGTGTACCTGTGCTGTGTGTTTTGGCTTCCGTGCCGTTGTGGATAGCGCAGATGATTACGGGGCTCAGTGTGTTAATCACTGTGCGCGTGTGTACCTGTGCTGTGTGTTTTGGCTTCCGTGCCGTTATGGATAGCGCAGATGATTACGGGGCTCAGTGTGTTAATCACTGTGCGCGTGCGTACCTGTGCTGTGTGTTTTGGCTTCCGTGCCGTTGTGGATAGCGCAGATGATTACGGGGCTCCGTGTGTTAATCACTGTGCGCGTGCGTACCTGTGATGTGTGTTTTGGCTTCCGTGCCGTTGTGAATAGCGCAGATGATTACGGGGCTCCGTGTGTTAATCACTGTGCGCGTGCGTACCTGTGCTGTGTGTTTTGGCTTTCGTGCCGTTGTGGATAGCGCAGATGATTACGGGGCTCAGTGTGTTAATCACTGTGCGCGTGTGTACCTGTGCTGTGTGTTTTGGCTTCCGTGCCGTTGTGGATAGCGCAGATGATTATGGGGCTCCGTGTGTTAATCACTGTGCGCGTGTGTACCTGTGCTGTGTGTTTTGGCTTCCGTGCCGTTGTGGATAGCGTAGATGATTACGGGGCTCAGTGTGTTAATCACTGTGCGCGTGCGTACCTGTGCTGTGTGTTTTGGCTTTCGTGCCGTTGTGGATAGCGCAGATGATTACGGGGCTCAGTGTGTTAATCACTGTGCGCGTGCGTACCTGTGCTGTGTGTTTTGGCTTTCGTGCCGTTGTGGATAGCGTAGATGATTACGGGGCTCAGTGTGTTAATCACTGTGCGCGTGCGTACCTGTGCTGTGTGTTTTGGCTTCCGTGCCGTTGTGGATAGCGCAGATGATTACGGGGCTCCGTGTGTTAATCACTGTGCGCGTGCGTACCTGTGCTGTGTGTTTTGGCTTTCGTGCCGTTGTGGATAGCGCAGATGATTACGGGGCTCAGTGTGTTAATCACTGTGCGCGTGCGTACCTGTGCTGTGTGTTTTGGCTTTCGTGCCGTTGTGGATAGCGCAGATGATTACGGGGCTCAGTGTGTTAATCACTGTGCGCGTGCGTACCTGTGCTGTGTGTTTTGGCTTTCGTGCCGTTGTGGATAGCGCAGATGATTACGGGGCTCAGTGTGTTAATCACTGTGCGCGTGCGTACCTGTGCTGTGTGTTTTGGCTTCCGTGCCGTTGTGGATAGCGCAGATGATTACGGGGCTCAGTGTGTTAATCACTGTGCGCGTGTGTACCTGTGCTGTGTGTTTTGGCTTCCGTGCCGTTATGGATAGCGCAGATGATTACGGGGCTCAGTGTGTTAATCACTGTGCGCGTGCGTACCTGTGCTGTGTGTTTTGGCTTCCGTGCCGTTGTGGATAGCGCAGATGATTACGGGGCTCCGTGTGTTAATCACTGTGCGCGTGCGTACCTGTGATGTGTGTTTTGGCTTCCGTGCCGTTGTGAATAGCGCAGATGATTACGGGGCTCCGTGTGTTAATCACTGTGCGCGTGCGTACCTGTGCTGTGTGTTTTGGCTTTCGTGCCGTTGTGGATAGCGCAGATGATTACGGGGCTCAGTGTGTTAATCACTGTGCGCGTGTGTACCTGTGCTGTGTGTTTTGGCTTCCGTGCCGTTGTGGATAGCGCAGATGATTATGGGGCTCCGTGTGTTAATCACTGTGCGCGTGTGTACCTGTGCTGTGTGTTTTGGCTTCCGTGCCGTTGTGGATAGCGTAGATGATTACGGGGCTCAGTGTGTTAATCACTGTGCGCGTGCGTACCTGTGCTGTGTGTTTTGGCTTTCGTGCCGTTGTGGATAGCGCAGATGATTACGGGGCTCAGTGTGTTAATCACTGTGCGCGTGCGTACCTGTGCTGTGTGTTTTGGCTTTCGTGCCGTTGTGGATAGCGTAGATGATTACGGGGCTCAGTGTGTTAATCACTGTGCGCGTGCGTACCTGTGCTGTGTGTTTTGGCTTCCGTGCCGTTGTGGATAGCGCAGATGATTACGGGGCTCCGTGTGTTAATCACTGTGCGCGTGCGTACCTGTGCTGTGTGTTTTGGCTTTCGTGCCGTTGTGGATAGCGCAGATGATTACGGGGCTCAGTGTGTTAATCACTGTGCGCGTGCGTACCTGTGCTGTGTGTTTTGGCTTTCGTGCCGTTGTGGATAGCGCAGATGATTACGGGGCTCAGTGTGTTAATCACTGTGCGCGTGCGTACCTGTGCTGTGTGTTTTGGCTTCCGTGCCATTGTGGATAGCGCAGATGATTACGGGGCTCAGTGTGTTAATCACTGTGCGCGTGCGTACCTGTGCTGTGTGTTTTGGCTTTCGTGCCGTTGTGGATAGCGCAGATGATTACGGGGCTCAGTGTGTTAATCACTGTGCGCGTGCGTACCTGTGCTGTGTGTTTTGGCTTTCGTGCCGTTGTGGATAGCGCAGATGATTACGGGGCTCGTCCCGTGTGTTAATCACTGTGCGCGTGCGTACCTGTGCTGTGTGTTTTGGCTTCCGTGCCGTTGTGGATAGCGCAGATGATTACGGGGCTCAGTGTGTTATTCACTGTGCGCGTGTGTACCTGTGCTGTGTGTTTTGGCTTTCGTGCCGTTGTGGATAGCGCAGATGATTACGGGGCTCAGTGTGTTAATCACTGTGCGCGTGCGTACCTGTGCTGTGTGTTTTGGCTTTCGTGCCGTTGTGGATAGCGCAGATGATTACGGGGCTCAGTGTGTTAATCACTGTGCGCGTGCGTACCTGTGCTGTGTGTTTTGGCTTTCGTGCCGTTGTGGATAGCGCAGATGATTACGGGTCTCGTCCCGTGTGTTAATCACTGTGCGCGTGCGTACCTGTGCTGTGTGTTTTGGCTTTTGTGCCGTTGTGGATAGCGCAGATGATTACGGGGCTCAGTGTGTTAATCACTGTGCGCGTGCGTACCTGTGCTGTGTGTTTTGGCTTCCGTGCCGTTGTGGATAGCGCAGATGATTACGGGGCTCAGTGTGTTAATCACTGTGCGCGTGTGTACCTGTGCTGTGTGTTTTGGCTTCCGTGCCGTTGTGGATAGCGCAGATGATTACGGGGCTCAGTGTGTTAATCACTGTGCGCGTGCGTACCTGTGCTGTGTGTTTTGGCTTCCGTGCCGTTGTGGATAGCGCAGATGATTACGGGGCTCCGTGTGTTAATCACTGTGCGCGTGCGTACCTGTGATGTGTGTTTTGGCTTCCGTGCCGTTGTGAATAGCGCAGATGATTACGGGGCTCCGTGTGTTAATCACTGTGCGCGTGCGTACCTGTGCTGCGTGTTTTGGCTTTCGTGCCGTTGTGGATAGCGCAGATGATTACGGGGCTCAGTGTGTTAATCACTGTGCGCGTGTGTACCTGTGCTGTGTGTTTTGGCTTCCGTGCCGTTGTGGATAGCGCAGATGATTATGGGGCTCCGTGTGTTAATCACTGTGCGCGTGTGTACCTGTGCTGTGTGTTTTGGCTTCCGTGCCGTTGTGGATAGCGTAGATGATTACGGGGCTCAGTGTGTTAATCACTGTGCGCGTGCGTACCTGTGCTGTGTGTTTTGGCTTTCGTGCCGTTGTGGATAGCGCAGATGATTACGGGGCTCAGTGTGTTAATCACTGTGCGTGTGCGTACCTGTGCTGTGCGTTTTGGCTTTCGTGCCGTTGTGGATAACGTAGATGATTACGGGGCTCAGTGTGTTAATCACTGTGCGCGTGCGTACCTGTGCTGTGTGTTTTGGCTTCCGTGCCGTTGTGGATAGCGCAGATGATTACGGGGCTCCGTGTGTTAATCACTGTGCGCGTGCGTACCTGTGCTGTGTGTTTTGGCTTTCGTGCCGTTGTGGATAGCGCAGATGATTACGGGTCTCAGTGTGTTAATCACTGTGCGCGTGCGTACCTGTGCTGTGTGTTTTGGCTTCCGTGCCGTTGTGGATAGCGCAGATGATTACGGGGCTCAGTGTGTTAATCACTGTGCGCGTGCGTACCTGTGCTGTGTGTTTTGGCTTCCGTGCCGTTGTGGATAGCGCAGATGATTACGGGGCTCAGTGTGTTAATCACTGTGCGCGTGCGTACCTGTGCTGTGTGTTTTGGCTTCCGTGCCGTTGTGGATAGCGCAGATGATTACGGGGCTCAGTGTGTTAATCACTGTGCGCGTGCGTACCTGTGCTGTGTGTTTTGGCTTTCGTGCCGTTGTGGATAGCGCAGATGATTACGGGGCTCAGTGTGTTAATCACTGTGCGCGTGTGTACCTGTGCTGTGTGTTTTGGCTTCCGTGCCGTTGTGGATAGCGCAGATGATTACGGGGCTCAGTGTGTTAATCACTGTGCGCGTGTGTACCTGTGCTGTGTGTTTTGGCTTCCGTGCCGTTATGGATAGCGCAGATGATTACGGGGCTCAGTGTGTTAATCACTGTGCGCGTGCGTACCTGTGCTGTGTGTTTTGGCTTCCGTGCCGTTGTGGATAGCGCAGATGATTACGGGGCTCCGTGTGTTAATCACTGTGCGCGTGCGTACCTGTGATGTGTGTTTTGGCTTCCGTGCCGTTGTGAATAGCGCAGATGATTACGGGGCTCCGTGTGTTAATCACTGTGCGCGTGCGTACCTGTGCTGTGTGTTTTGGCTTTCGTGCCGTTGTGGATAGCGCAGATGATTACGGGGCTCAGTGTGTTAATCACTGTGCGCGTGTGTACCTGTGCTGTGTGTTTTGGCTTCCGTGCCGTTGTGGATAGCGCAGATGATTATGGGGCTCCGTGTGTTAATCACTGTGCGCGTGTGTACCTGTGCTGTGTGTTTTGGCTTCCGTGCCGTTGTGGATAGCGCAGATGATTACGGGGCTCAGTGTGTTAATCACTGTGCGCGTGCGTACCTGTGCTGTGTGTTTTGGCTTTCGTGCCGTTGTGGATAGCGCAGATGATTACGGGGCTCAGTGTGTTAATCACTGTGCGCGTGCGTACCTGTGCTGTGTGTTTTGGCTTTCGTGCCGTTGTGGATAGCGCAGATGATTACGGGGCTCAGTGTGTTAATCACTGTGCGCGTGCGTACCTGTGCTGTGTGTTTTGGCTTCCGTGCCGTTGTGGATAGCGCAGATGATTACGGGGCTCCGTGTGTTAATCACTGTGCGCGTGCGTACCTGTGCTGTGTGTTTTGGCTTTCGTGCCGTTGTGGATAGCGCAGATGATTACGGGGCTCAGTGTGTTAATCACTGTGCGCGTGCGTACCTGTGCTGTGTGTTTTGGCTTCCGTGCCGTTGTGGATAGCGCAGATGATTACGGGGCTCAGTGTGTTAATCACTGTGCGCGTGCGTACCTGTGCTGTGTGTTTTGGCTTCCGTGCCGTTGTGGATAGCGCAGATGATTACGGGGCTCAGTGTGTTAATCACTGTGCGCGTGCGTACCTGTGCTGTGTGTTTTGGCTTCCGTGCCGTTGTGGATAGCGCAGATGATTACGGGGCTCAGTGTGTTAATCACTGTGCGCGTGCGTACCTGTGCTGTGTGTTTTGGCTTTCGTGCCGTTGTGGATAGCGCAGATGATTACGGGGCTCCGTGTGTTAATCACTGTGCGCGTGCGTACCTGTGCTGTGTGTTTTGGCTTTCGTGCCGTTGTGGATAGCGCAGATGATTACGGGGCTCAGTGTGTTAATCACTGTGCGCGTGTGTACCTGTGCTGTGTGTTTTGGCTTCCGTGCCGTTGTGGATAGCGCAGATGATTACGGGGCTCCGTGTGTTAATCACTGTGCGCGTGTGTACCTGTGCTGTGTGTTTTGGCTTCCGTGCCGTTGTGGATAGCGCAGATGATTACGGGGCTCAGTGTGTTAATCACTGTGCGCGTGCGTACCTGTGCTGTGTGTTTTGGCTTTCGTGCCGTTGTGGATAGCGCAGATGATTACGGGGCTCAGTGTGTTAATCACTGTGCGCGTGCGTACCTGTGCTGTGTGTTTTGGCTTCCGTGCCATTGTGGATAGCGCAGATGATTACGGGGCTCAGTGTGTTAATCACTGTGCGCGTGCGTACCTGTGCTGTGTGTTTTGGCTTTCGTGCCGTTGTGGATAGCGCAGATGATTACGGGGCTCAGTGTGTTAATCACTGTGCGCGTGCGTACCTGTGCTGTGTGTTTTGGCTTTCGTGCCGTTGTGGATAGCGCAGATGATTACGGGGCTCGTCCCGTGTGTTAATCACTGTGCGCGTGCGTACCTGTGCTGTGTGTTTTGGCTTCCGTGCCGTTGTGGATAGCGCAGATGATTACGGGGCTCAGTGTGTTATTCACTGTGCGCGTGTGTACCTGTGCTGTGTGTTTTGGCTTTCGTGCCGTTGTGGATAGCGCAGATGATTACGGGGCTCGTCCCGTGTGTTAATCACTGTGCGCGTGCGTACCTGTGCTGTGTGTTTTGGCTTTCGTGCCGTTGTGGATAGCGCAGATGATTACGGGGCTCAGTGTGTTAATCACTGTGCGCGTGCGTACCTGTGCTGTGTGTTTTGGCTTTCGTGCCGTTGTGGATAGCGCAGATGATTACGGGTCTCGTCCCGTGTGTTAATCACTGTGCGCGTGCGTACCTGTGCTGTGTGTTTTGGCTTTCGTGCCGTTGTGGATAGCGCAGATGATTACGGGGCTCAGTGTGTTAATCACTGTGCGCGTGCGTACCTGTGCTGTGTGTTTTGGCTTCCGTGCCGTTGTGGATAGCGCAGATGATTACGGGGCTCAGTGTGTTAATCACTGTGCGCGTGTGTACCTGTGCTGTGTGTTTTGGCTTCCGTGCCGTTATGGATAGCGCAGATGATTACGGGGCTCAGTGTGTTAATCACTGTGCGCGTGCGTACCTGTGCTGTGTGTTTTGGCTTCCGTGCCGTTGTGGATAGCGCAGATGATTACGGGGCTCCGTGTGTTAATCACTGTGCGCGTGCGTACCTGTGATGTGTGTTTTGGCTTCCGTGCCGTTGTGAATAGCGCAGATGATTACGGGGCTCCGTGTGTTAATCACTGTGCGCGTGCGTACCTGTGCTGTGTGTTTTGGCTTTCGTGCCGTTGTGGATAGCGCAGATGATTACGGGGCTCAGTGTGTTAATCACTGTGCGCGTGTGTACCTGTGCTGTGTGTTTTGGCTTCCGTGCCGTTGTGGATAGCGCAGATGATTATGGGGCTCCGTGTGTTAATCACTGTGCGCGTGTGTACCTGTGCTGTGTGTTTTGGCTTCCGTGCCGTTGTGGATAGCGTAGATGATTACGGGGCTCAGTGTGTTAATCACTGTGCGCGTGCGTACCTGTGCTGTGTGTTTTGGCTTTCGTGCCGTTGTGGATAGCGCAGATGATTACGGGGCTCAGTGTGTTAATCACTGTGCGCGTGCGTACCTGTGCTGTGTGTTTTGGCTTTCGTGCCGTTGTGGATAGCGTAGATGATTACGGGGCTCAGTGTGTTAATCACTGTGCGCGTGCGTACCTGTGCTGTGTGTTTTGGCTTCCGTGCCGTTGTGGATAGCGCAGATGATTACGGGGCTCCGTGTGTTAATCACTGTGCGCGTGCGTACCTGTGCTGTGTGTTTTGGCTTTCGTGCCGTTGTGGATAGCGCAGATGATTACGGGTCTCAGTGTGTTAATCACTGTGCGCGTGCGTACCTGTGCTGTGTGTTTTGGCTTCCGTGCCGTTGTGGATAGCGCAGATGATTACGGGGCTCAGTGTGTTAATCACTGTGCGCGTGCGTACCTGTGCTGTGTGTTTTGGCTTCCGTGCCGTTGTGGATAGCGCAGATGATTACGGGGCTCAGTGTGTTAATCACTGTGCGCGTGCGTACCTGTGCTGTGTGTTTTGGCTTCCGTGCCGTTGTGGATAGCGCAGATGATTACGGGGCTCAGTGTGTTAATCACTGTGCGCGTGCGTACCTGTGCTGTGTGTTTTGGCTTTCGTGCCGTTGTGGATAGCGCAGATGATTACGGGGCTCAGTGTGTTAATCACTGTGCGCGTGCGTACCTGTGCTGTGTGTTTTGGCTTCCGTGCCGTTGTGGATAGCGCAGATGATTACGGGGCTCAGTGTGTTAATCACTGTGCGCGTGCGTACCTGTGCTGTGTGTTTTGGCTTCCGTGCCGTTGTGGATAGCGCAGATGATTACGGGGCTCAGTGTGTTAATCACTGTGCGCGTGCGTACCTGTGCTGTGTGTTTTGGCTTCCGTGCCGTTGTGGATAGCGCAGATGATTACGGGGCTCAGTGTGTTAATCACTGTGCGCGTGCGTACCTGTGCTGTGTGTTTTGGCTTTCGTGCCGTTGTGGATAGCGCAGATGATTACGGGGCTCAGTGTGTTAATCACTGTGCGCGTGTGTACCTGTGCTGTGTGTTTTGGCTTCCGTGCCGTTGTGGATAGCGCAGATGATTACGGGGCTCAGTGTGTTAATCACTGTGCGCGTGCGTACCTGTGCTGTGTGTTTTGGCTTCCGTGCCGTTGTGGATAGCGCAGATGATTACGGGGCTCCGTGTGTTAATCACTGTGCGCGTGCGTACCTGTGATGTGTGTTTTGGCTTCCGTGCCGTTGTGAATAGCGCAGATGATTACGGGGCTCCGTGTGTTAATCACTGTGCGCGTGCGTACCTGTGCTGTGTGTTTTGGCTTTCGTGCCGTTGTGGATAGCGCAGATGATTACGGGGCTCAGTGTGTTAATCACTGTGCGCGTGTGTACCTGTGCTGTGTGTTTTGGCTTCCGTGCCGTTGTGGATAGCGCAGATGATTACGGGGCTCCGTGTGTTAATCACTGTGCGCGTGTGTACCTGTGCTGTGTGTTTTGGCTTCCGTGCCGTTGTGGATAGCGTAGATGATTACGGGGCTCAGTGTGTTAATCACTGTGCGCGTGCGTACCTGTGCTGTGTGTTTTGGCTTTCGTGCCGTTGTGGATAGCGCAGATGATTACGGGGCTCAGTGTGTTAATCACTGTGCGCGTGCGTACCTGTGCTGTGTGTTTTGGCTTTCGTGCCGTTGTGGATAGCGTAGATGATTACGGGGCTCAGTGTGTTAATCACTGTGCGCGTGCGTACCTGTGCTGTGTGTTTTGGCTTCCGTGCCGTTGTGGATAGCGCAGATGATTACGGGGCTCCGTGTGTTAATCACTGTGCGCGTGCGTACCTGTGCTGTGTGTTTTGGCTTTCGTGCCGTTGTGGATAGCGCAGATGATTACGGGGCTCAGTGTGTTAATCACTGTGCGCGTGCGTACCTGTGCTGTGTGTTTTGGCTTTCGTGCCGTTGTGGATAGCGCAGATGATTACGGGGCTCAGTGTGTTAATCACTGTGCGCGTGCGTACCTGTGCTGTGTGTTTTGGCTTTCGTGCCGTTGTGGATAGCGCAGATGATTACGGGGCTCAGTGTGTTAATCACTGTGCGCGTGTGTACCTGTGCTGTGTGTTTTGGCTTCCGTGCCGTTGTGGATAGCGCAGATGATTACGGGGCTCAGTGTGTTAATCACTGTGCGCGTGCGTACCTGTGCTGTGTGTTTTGGCTTCCGTGCCGTTGTGGATAGCGCAGATGATTACGGGGCTCAGTGTGTTAATCACTGTGCGCGTGCGTACCTGTGCTGTGTGTTTTGGCTTCCGTGCCGTTGTGGATAGCGCAGATGATTACGGGGCTCCGTGTGTTAATCACTGTGCGCGTGCGTACCTGTGATGTGTGTTTTGGCTTCCGTGCCGTTGTGGATAGCGCAGATGATTACGGGGCTCCGTGTGTTAATCACTGTGCGCGTGCGTACCTGTGCTGTGTGTTTTGGCTTTCGTGCCGTTGTGGATAGCGCAGATGATTACGGGGCTCAGTGTGTTAATCACTGTGCGCGTGTGTACCTGTGCTGTGTGTTTTGGCTTCCGTGCCGTTGTGGATAGCGCAGATGATTACGGGGCTCCGTGTGTTAATCACTGTGCGCGTGTGTACCTGTGCTGTGTGTTTTGGCTTCCGTGCCGTTGTGGATAGCGCAGATGATTACGGGGCTCAGTGTGTTAATCACTGTGCGCGTGCGTACCTGTGCTGTGTGTTTTGGCTTTCGTACCGTTGTGGATAGCGCAGATGATTACGGGGCTCAGTGTGTTAATCACTGTGCGCGTGCGTACCTGTGCTGTGTGTTTTGGCTTTCGTGCCGTTGTGGATAGCGTAGATGATTACGGGGCTCAGTGTGTTAATCACTGTGCGCGTGCGTACCTGTGCTGTGTGTTTTGGCTTCCGTGCCGTTGTGGATAGCGCAGATGATTACGGGGCTCCGTGTGTTAATCACTGTGCGCGTGCGTACCTGTGCTGTGTGTTTTGGCTTTCGTGCCGTTGTGGATAGCGCAGATGATTACGGGGCTCAGTGTGTTAATCACTGTGCGCGTGCGTACCTGTGCTGTGTGTTTTGGCTTTCGTGCCGTTGTGGATAGCGCAGATGATTACGGGGCTCAGTGTGTTAATCACTGTGCGCGTGCGTACCTGTGCTGTGTGTTTTGGCTTCCGTGCCATTGTGGATAGCGCAGATGATTACGGGGCTCAGTGTGTTAATCACTGTGCGCGTGCGTACCTGTGCTGTGTGTTTTGGCTTTCGTGCCGTTGTGGATAGCGCAGATGATTACGGGGCTCAGTGTGTTAATCACTGTGCGCGTGCGTACCTGTGCTGTGTGTTTTGGCTTTCGTGCCGTTGTGGATAGCGCAGATGATTACGGGGCTCGTCCCGTGTGTTAATCACTGTGCGCGTGCGTACCTGTGCTGTGTGTTTTGGCTTCCGTGCCGTTGTGGATAGCGCAGATGATTACGGGGCTCAGTGTGTTATTCACTGTGCGCGTGTGTACCTGTGCTGTGTGTTTTGGCTTTCGTGCCGTTGTGGATAGCGCAGATGATTACGGGGCTCGTCCGTGTGTTAATCACTGTGCGCGTGCGTACCTGTGCTGTGTGTTTTGGCTTTCGTGCCGTTGTGGATAGCGCAGATGATTACGGGGCTCAGTGTGTTAATCACTGTGCGCGTGCGTACCTGTGCTGTGTGTTTTGGCTTTCGTGCCGTTGTGGATAGCGCAGATGATTACGGGTCTCGTCCCGTGTGTTAATCACTGTGCGCGTGCGTACCTGTGCTGTGTGTTTTGGCTTTCGTGCCGTTGTGGATAGCGCAGATGATTACGGGGCTCAGTGTGTTAATCACTGTGCGCGTGCGTACCTGTGCTGTGTGTTTTGGCTTTCGTGCCGTTGTGGATAGCGCAGATGATTACGGGGCTCAGTGTGTTAATCACTGTGCGCGTGTGTACCTGTGCTGTGTGTTTTGGCTTCCGTGCCGTTGTGGATAGCGCAGATGATTACGGGGCTCCGTGTGTTAATCACTGTGCGCGTGCGTACCTGTGCTGTGTGTTTTGGCTTTCGTGCCGTTGTGGATAGCGCAGATGATTACGGGGCTCAGTGTGTTAATCACTGTGCGCGTGCGTACCTGTGCTGTGTGTTTTGGCTTTCGTGCCGTTGTGGATAGCGCAGATGATTACGGGGCTCGTCCCGTGTGTTAATCACTGTGCGCGTGCGTACCTGTGCTGTGTGTTTTGGCTTTCGTGCCGTTGTGGATAGCGCAGATGATTACGGGGCTCGTCCCGTGTGTTAATCACTGTGCGCGTGTGTACCTGTGCTGTGTGTTTTGGCTTCCGTGCCGTTGTGGATAGCGCAGATGATTACGGGGCTCAGTGTGTTAATCACTGTGCGCGTGCGTACCTGTGCTGTGTGTTTTGGCTTTCGTGCCGTTGTGGATAGCGCAGATGATTACGGGGCTCCGTGTGTTAATCACTGTGCGCGTGTGTACCTGTGCTGTGTGTTTTGGCTTCCGTGCCGTTGTGGATAGCGCAGATGATTACGGGGCTCAGTGTGTTAATCACTGTGCGCGTGCGTACCTGTGCTGTGTGTTTTGGCTTTCGTGCCGTTGTGGATAGCGCAGATGATTACGGGGCTCAGTGTGTTAATCACTGTGCGCGTGCGTACCTGTGCTGTGTGTTTTGGCTTTCGTGCCGTTGTGGATAGCGCAGATGATTACGGGGCTCGTCCCGTGTGTTAATCACTGTGCGCGTGCGTACCTGTGCTGTGTGTTTTGGCTTCCGTGCCGTTGTGGATAGCGCAGATGATTACGGGGCTCAGTGTGTTAATCACTGTGCGCGTGCGTACCTGTGCTGTGTGTTTTGGCTTTCGTGCCGTTGTGGATAGCGCAGATGATTACGGGGCTCAGTGTGTTAATCACTGTGCGCGTGCGTACCTGTGCTGTGTGTTTTGGCTTTCGTGCCGTTGTGGATAGCGCAGATGATTACGGGGCTCAGTGTGTTAATCACTGTGCGCGTGCGTACCTGTGCTGTGTGTTTTGGCTTCCGTGCCGTTGTGGATAGCGCAGATGATTACGGGGCTCAGTGTGTTAATCACTGTGCGCGTGCGTACCTGTGCTGTGTGTTTTGGCTTTCGTGCCGTTGTGGATAGCGCAGATGATTACGGGGCTCAGTGTGTTAATCACTGTGCGCGTGCGTACCTGTGCTGTGTGTTTTGGCTTTCCGTGCCGTTGTGGATAGCGCAGATGATTACGGGGCTCAGTGTGTTAATCACTGTGCGCGTGCGTACCTGTGCTGTGTGTTTTGGCTTCCGTGCCGTTGTGGATAGCGCAGATGATTACGGGGCTCAGTGTGTTAATCACTGTGCGCGTGCGTACCTGTGCTGTGTGTTTTGGCTTCCGTGCCGTTGTGGATAGCGCAGATGATTACGGGGCTCCGTGTGTTAATCACTGTGCGCGTGCGTACCTGTGCTGTGTGTTTTGGCTTCCGTGCCGTTGTGAATAGCGCAGATGATTACGGGGCTCCGTGTGTTAATCACTGTGCGCGTGCGTACCTGTGCTGTGTGTTTTGGCTTTCGTGCCGTTGTGGATAGCGCAGATGATTACGGGGCTCAGTGTGTTAATCACTGTGCGCGTGTGTACCTGTGCTGTGTGTTTTGGCTTCCGTGCCGTTGTGGATAGCGCAGATGATTACGGGGCTCCGTGTGTTAATCACTGTGCGCGTGTGTACCTGTGCTGTGTGTTTTGGCTTCCGTGCCGTTGTGGATAGCGCAGATGATTACGGGGCTCAGTGTGTTAATCACTGTGCGCGTGCGTACCTGTGCTGTGTGTTTTGGCTTTCGTGCCGTTGTGGATAGCGCAGATGATTACGGGGCTCAGTGTGTTAATCACTGTGCGCGTGCGTACCTGTGCTGTGTGTTTTGGCTTTCGTGCCGTTGTGGATAGCGTAGATGATTACGGGGCTCAGTGTGTTAATCACTGTGCGCGTGCGTACCTGTGCTGTGTGTTTTGGCTTCCGTGCCGTTGTGGATAGCGCAGATGATTACGGGGCTCCGTGTGTTAATCACTGTGCGCGTGTGTACCTGTGCTGTGTGTTTTGGCTTTCGTGCCGTTGTGGATAGCGCAGATGATTACGGGGCTCAGTGTGTTAATCACTGTGCGCGTGCGTACCTGTGCTGTGTGTTTTGGCTTTCGTGCCGTTGTGGATAGCGCAGATGATTACGGGGCTCAGTGTGTTAATCACTGTGCGCGTGCGTACCTGTGCTGTGTGTTTTGGCTTTCGTGCCGTTGTGGATAGCGCAGATGATTACGGGGCTCAGTGTGTTAATCACTGTGCGCGTGTGTACCTGTGCTGTGTGTTTTGGCTTCCGTGCCGTTGTGGATAGCGCAGATGATTACGGGGCTCAGTGTGTTAATCACTGTGCGCGTGTGTACCTGTGCTGTGTGTTTTGGCTTCCGTGCCGTTGTGGATAGCGCAGATGATTACGGGGCTCAGTGTGTTAATCACTGTGCGCGTGCGTACCTGTGCTGTGTGTTTTGGCTTCCGTGCCGTTGTGGATAGCGCAGATGATTACGGGGCTCCGTGTGTTAATCACTGTGCGCGTGCGTACCTGTGATGTGTGTTTTGGCTTCCGTGCCGTTGTGGATAGCGCAGATGATTACGGGGCTCCGTGTGTTAATCACTGTGCGCGTGCGTACCTGTGCTGTGTGTTTTGGCTTTCGTGCCGTTGTGGATAGCGCAGATGATTACGGGGCTCAGTGTGTTAATCACTGTGCGCGTGTGTACCTGTGCTGTGTGTTTTGGCTTCCGTGCCGTTGTGGATAGCGCAGATGATTATGGGGCTCCGTGTGTTAATCACTGTGCGCGTGTGTACCTGTGCTGTGTGTTTTGGCTTCCGTGCCGTTGTGGATAGCGTAGATGATTACGGGGCTCAGTGTGTTAATCACTGTGCGCGTGCGTACCTGTGCTGTGTGTTTTGGCTTTCGTGCCGTTGTGGATAGCGCAGATGATTACGGGGCTCAGTGTGTTAATCACTGTGCGCGTGCGTACCTGTGCTGTGTGTTTTGGCTTTCGTGCCGTTGTGGATAGCGTAGATGATTACGGGGCTCAGTGTGTTAATCACTGTGCGCGTGCGTACCTGTGCTGTGTGTTTTGGCTTCCGTGCCGTTGTGGATAGCGCAGATGATTACGGGGCTCCGTGTGTTAATCACTGTGCGCGTGCGTACCTGTGCTGTGTGTTTTGGCTTTCGTGCCGTTGTGGATAGCGCAGATGATTACGGGGCTCAGTGTGTTAATCACTGTGCGCGTGCGTACCTGTGCTGTGTGTTTTGGCTTTCGTGCCGTTGTGGATAGCGCAGATGATTACGGGGCTCAGTGTGTTAATCACTGTGCGCGTGCGTACCTGTGCTGTGTGTTTTGGCTTCCGTGCCGTTGTGGATAGCGCAGATGATTACGGGGCTCAGTGTGTTAATCACTGTGCGCGTGCGTACCTGTGCTGTGTGTTTTGGCTTTCGTGCCGTTGTGGATAGCGCAGATGATTACGGGGCTCAGTGTGTTAATCACTGTGCGCGTGCGTACCTGTGCTGTGTGTTTTGGCTTTCGTGCCGTTGTGGATAGCGCAGATGATTACGGGGCTCGTCCCGTGTGTTAATCACTGTGCGCGTGCGTACCTGTGCTGTGTGTTTTGGCTTCCGTGCCGTTGTGGATAGCGCAGATGATTACGGGGCTCAGTGTGTTATTCACTGTGCGCGTGTGTACCTGTGCTGTGTGTTTTGGCTTTCGTGCCGTTGTGGATAGCGCAGATGATTACGGGGCTCGTCCCGTGTGTTAATCACTGTGCGCGTGCGTACCTGTGCTGTGTGTTTTGGCTTTCGTGCCGTTGTGGATAGCGCAGATGATTACGGGGCTCAGTGTGTTAATCACTGTGCGCGTGCGTACCTGTGCTGTGTGTTTTGGCTTTCGTGCCGTTGTGGATAGCGCAGATGATTACGGGGCTCCGTGTGTTAATCACTGTGCGCGTGCGTACCTGTGCTGTGTGTTTTGGCTTTCGTGCCGTTGTGGATAGCGCAGATGATTACGGGGCTCAGTGTGTTAATCACTGTGCGCGTGCGTACCTGTGCTGTGTGTTTTGGCTTTCGTGCCGTTGTGGATAGCGCAGATGATTACGGGGCTCAGTGTGTTAATCACTGTGCGCGTGTGTACCTGTGCTGTGTGTTTTGGCTTCCGTGCCGTTGTGGATAGCGCAGATGATTACGGGGCTCCGTGTGTTAATCACTGTGCGCGTGCGTACCTGTGCTGTGTGTTTTGGCTTTCGTGCCGTTGTGGATAGCGCAGATGATTACGGGGCTCAGTGTGTTAATCACTGTGCGCGTGCGTACCTGTGCTGTGTGTTTTGGCTTTCGTGCCGTTGTGGATAGCGCAGATGATTACGGGGCTCGTCCCGTGTGTTAATCACTGTGCGCGTGTGTACCTGTGCTGTGTGTTTTGGCTTTCGTGCCGTTGTGGATAGCGCAGATGATTACGGGGCTCGTCCCGTGTGTTAATCACTGTGCGCGTGTGTACCTGTGCTGTGTGTCTGTGCTGTGTGTTTTGGCTTCCGTGCCATTGTGGATAGCGCAGATGATTACGGGGCTCAGTGTGTTAATCACTGTGCGCGTGCGTACCTGTGCTGTGTGTTTTGGCTTTCGTGCCGTTGTGGATAGCGCAGATGATTACGGGGCTCGTCCCGTGTGTTAATCACTGTGCGCGTGCTGTACCTGTGCTGTGTGTTTTGGCTTCCGTGCCGTTGTGGATAGCGCAGATGATTACGGGGCTCAGTGTGTTAATCACTGTGCGCGTGCGTACCTGTGCTGTGTGTTTTGGCTTTCGTGCCGTTGTGGATAGCGCAGATGATTACGGGGCTCAGTGTGTTAATCACTGTGCGCGTGCGTACCTGTGCTGTGTGTTTTGGCTTTCGTGCCGTTGTGGATAGCGCAGATGATTACGGGGCTCGTCCCGTGTGTTAATCACTGTGCGCGTGCGTACCTGTGCTGTGTGTTTTGGCTTCCGTGCCGTTGTGGATAGCGCAGATGATTACGGGGCTCAGTGTGTTATTCACTGTGCGCGTGTGTACCTGTGCTGTGTGTTTTGGCTTTCGTGCCGTTGTGGATAGCGCAGATGATTACGGGGCTCGTCCCGTGTGTTAATCACTGTGCGCGTGCGTACCTGTGCTGTGTGTTTTGGCTTTCGTGCCGTTGTGGATAGCGCAGATGATTACGGGGCTCAGTGTGTTAATCACTGTGCGCGTGCGTACCTGTGCTGTGTGTTTTGGCTTTCGTGCCGTTGTGGATAGCGCAGATGATTACGGGGCTCAGTGTGTTAATCACTGTGCGCGTGCGTACCTGTGCTGTGTGTTTTGGCTTTCGTGCCGTTGTGGATAGCGCAGATGATTACGGGGCTCAGTGTGTTAATCACTGTGCGCGTGCGTACCTGTGCTGTGTGTTTTGGCTTCCGTGCCGTTGTGGATAGCGCAGATGATTACGGGGCTCCGTGTGTTAATCACTGTGCGCGTGTGTACCTGTGCTGTGTGTTTTGGCTTCCGTGCCATTGTGGATAGCGCAGATGATTACGGGGCTCAGTGTGTTAATCACTGTGCGCGTGCGTACCTGTGCTGTGTGTTTTGGCTTTCGTGCCGTTGTGGATAGCGCAGATGATTACGGGGCTCAGTGTGTTAATCACTGTGCGCGTGCGTACCTGTGCTGTGTGTTTTGGCTTCCGTGCCGTTGTGGATAGCGCAGATGATTACGGGGCTCGTCCCGTGTGTTAATCACTGTGAGCGTGCGTACCTGTGCTGTGTGTTTTGGCTTCCGTGCCGTTGTGGATAGCGCAGATGATTACGGGGCTCAGTGTGTTATTCACTGTGCGCGTGTGTACCTGTGCTGTGTGTTTTGGCTTTCGTGCCGTTGTGGATAGCGCAGATGATTACGGGGCTCGTCCCGTGTGTTAATCACTGTGCGCGTGCGTACCTGTGCTGTGTGGTTTGGCTTTCGTGCCGTTGTGGATAGCGCAGGTGATTACGGGGCTCAGTGTGTTAATCACTGTGCGCGTGCGTACCTGTGCTGTGTGTTTTGGCTTTCGTGCCGTTGTGGATAGCGCAGATGATTACGGGGCTCAGTGTGTTTATCACTGTGCGCGTGCGTACCTGTGCTGTGTGTTTTGGCTTTCGTGCCGTTGTGGATAGCGCAGATGATTACGGGGCTCAGTGTGTTAATCACTGTGCGCGTGCGTACCTGTGCTGTGTGTTTTGGCTTTCGTGCCGTTGTGGATAGCGCAGATGATTACGGGGCTCAGTGTGTTAATCACTGTGCGCGTGCGTACCTGTGCTGTGTGTTTTGGCTTTCGTGCCGTTGTGGATAGCGCAGATGATTACGGGTCTCGTCCCGTGTGTTAATCACTGTGCGCGTGTGTACCTGTGCTGTGTGTTTTGGCTTTTGTGCCGTTGTGGATAGCGCAGATGATTACGGGGCTCAGTGTGTTAATCACTGTGCGCGTGCGTACCTGTGCTGTGTGTTTTGGCTTTCGTGCCGTTGTGGATAGCGCAGATGATTACGGGGCTCAGTGTGTTAATCACTGTGCGCGTGCGTACCTGTGCTGTGTGTTTTGGCTTTCGTGCCGTTGTGGATAGCGCAGATGATTACGGGGCTCAGTGTGTTAATCACTGTGCGCGTGCGTACCTGTGCTGTGTGTTTTGGCTTCCGTGCCGTTGTGGATAGCGCAGATGATTACGGGGCTCCGTGTGTTAATCACTGTGCGCGTGCGTACCTGTGCTGTGTGTTTTGGCTTTCGTGCCGTTGTGGATAGCGCAGATGATTACGGGGCTCAGTGTGTTAATCACTGTGCGCGTGCGTACCTGTGCTGTGTGTTTTGGCTTTCGTGCCGTTGTGGATAGCGCAGATGATTACGGGGCTCAGTGTGTTAATCACTGTGCGCGTGCGTACCTGTGCTGTGTGTTTTGGCTTCCGTGCCGTTGTGGATAGCGCAGATGATTACGGGGCTCAGTGTGTTAATCACTGTGCGCGTGCGTACCTGTGCTGTGTGTTTTGGCTTTCGTGCCGTTGTGGATAGCGCAGATGATTACGGGGCTCAGTGTGTTAATCACTGTGCGCGTGCGTACCTGTGCTGTGTGTTTTGGCTTTCGTGCCGTTGTGGATAGCGCAGATGATTACGGGGCTCGTCCCGTGTGTTAATCACTGTGCGCGTGCGTACCTGTGCTGTGTGTTTTGGCTTCCGTGCCGTTGTGGATAGCGCAGATGATTACGGGGCTCAGTGTGTTATTCACTGTGCGCGTGTGTACCTGTGCTGTGTGTTTTGGCTTTCGTGCCGTTGTGGATAGCGCAGATGATTACGGGGCTCGTCCCGTGTGTTAATCACTGTGCGCGTGCGTACCTGTGCTGTGTGTTTTGGCTTTCGTGCCGTTGTGGATAGCGCAGATGATTACGGGGCTCAGTGTGTTAATCACTGTGCGCGTGCGTACCTGTGCTGTGTGTTTTGGCTTTCGTGCCGTTGTGGATAGCGCAGATGATTACGGGTCTCGTCCCGTGTGTTAATCACTGTGCGCGTGCGTACCTGTGCTGTGTGTTTTGGCTTTCGTGCCGTTGTGGATAGCGCAGATGATTACGGGGCTCAGTGTGTTAATCACTGTGCGCGTGCGTACCTGTGCTGTGTGTTTTGGCTTTCGTGCCGTTGTGGATAGCGCAGATGATTACGGGGCTCAGTGTGTTAATCACTGTGCGCGTGCGTACCTGTGCTGTGTGTTTTGGCTTCCGTGCCGTTGTGGATAGCGCAGATGATTACGGGGCTCCGTGTGTTAATCACTGTGCGCGTGCGTACCTGTGCTGTGTGTTTTGGCTTTCGTGCCGTTGTGGATAGCGCAGATGATTACGGGGCTCGTCCCGTGTGTTAATCACTGTGCGCGTGTGTACCTGTGCTGTGTGTTTTGGCTTTCGTGCCGTTGTGGATAGCGCAGATGATTACGGGGCTCGTCCCGTGTGTTAATCACTGTGCGCGTGCGTACCTGTGCTGTGTGTTTTGGCTTCCGTGCCGTTGTGGATAGCGCAGATGATTACGGGGCTCAGTGTGTTATTCACTGTGCGCGTGTGTACCTGTGCTGTGTGTTTTGGCTTTCGTGCCGTTGTGGATAGCGCAGATGATTACGGGGCTCGTCCCGTGTGTTAATCACTGTGCGCGTGCGTACCTGTGCTGTGTGTTTTGGCTTTCGTGCCGTTGTGGATAGCGCAGATGATTACGGGGCTCAGTGTGTTAATCACTGTGCGCGTGCGTACCTGTGCTGTGTGTTTTGGCTTTCGTGCCGTTGTGGATAGCGCAGATGATTACGGGGCTCAGTGTGTTAATCACTGTGCGCGTGCGTACCTGTGCTGTGTGTTTTGGCTTTCGTGCCGTTGTGGATAGCGCAGATGATTACGGGGCTCAGTGTGTTAATCACTGTGCGCGTGCGTACCTGTGCTGTGTGTTTTGGCTTCCGTGCCGTTGTGGATAGCGCAGATGATTACGGGGCTCGTCCCGTGTGTTAATCACTGTGCGCGTGTGTACCTGTGCTGTGTGTTTTGGCTTCCGTGCCATTGTGGATAGCGCAGATGATTACGGGGCTCAGTGTGTTAATCACTGTGCGCGTGCGTACCTGTGCTGTGTGTTTTGGCTTTCGTGCCGTTGTGGATAGCGCAGATGATTACGGGGCTCAGTGTGTTAATCACTGTGCGCGTGCGTACCTGTGCTGTGTGTTTTGGCTTCCGTGCCGTTGTGGATAGCGCAGATGATTACGGGGCTCGTCCCGTGTGTTAATCACTGTGAGCGTGCGTACCTGTGCTGTGTGTTTTGGCTTCCGTGCCGTTGTGGATAGCGCAGATGATTACGGGGCTCAGTGTGTTAATCACTGTGCGCGTGTGTACCTGTGCTGTGTGTTTTGGCTTTCGTGCCGTTGTGGATAGCGCAGATGATTACGGGGCTCGTCCCGTGTGTTAATCACTGTGCGCGTGCGTACCTGTGCTGTGTGGTTTGGCTTTCGTGCCGTTGTGGATAGCGCAGGTGATTACGGGGCTCAGTGTGTTAATCACTGTGCGCGTGCGTACCTGTGCTGTGTGTTTTGGCTTTCGTGCCGTTGTGGATAGCGCAGATGATTACGGGGCTCAGTGTGTTTATCACTGTGCGCGTGCGTACCTGTGCTGTGTGTTTTGGCTTTCGTGCCGTTGTGGATAGCGCAGATGATTACGGGGCTCAGTGTGTTAATCACTGTGCGCGTGCGTACCTGTGCTGTGTGTTTTGGCTTTCGTGCCGTTGTGGATAGCGCAGATGATTACGGGGCTCAGTGTGTTAATCACTGTGCGCGTGCGTACCTGTGCTGTGTGTTTTGGCTTTCGTGCCGTTGTGGATAGCGCAGATGATTACGGGTCTCGTCCCGTGTGTTAATCACTGTGCGCGTGTGTACCTGTGCTGTGTGTTTTGGCTTTTGTGCCGTTGTGGATAGCGCAGATGATTACGGGGCTCAGTGTGTTAATCACTGTGCGCGTGCGTACCTGTGCTGTGTGTTTTGGCTTTCGTACCGTTGTGGATAGCGCAGATGATTACGGGGCTCAGTGTGTTAATCACTGTGCGCGTGCGTACCTGTGCTGTGTGTTTTGGCTTTCGTGCCGTTGTGGATAGCGTAGATGATTACGGGGCTCAGTGTGTTAATCACTGTGCGCGTGCGTACCTGTGCTGTGTGTTTTGGCTTCCGTGCCGTTGTGGATAGCGCAGATGATTACGGGGCTCCGTGTGTTAATCACTGTGCGCGTGCGTACCTGTGCTGTGTGTTTTGGCTTTCGTGCCGTTGTGGATAGCGCAGATGATTACGGGGCTCAGTGTGTTAATCACTGTGCGCGTGCGTACCTGTGCTGTGTGTTTTGGCTTTCGTGCCGTTGTGGATAGCGCAGATGATTACGGGGCTCAGTGTGTTAATCACTGTGCGCGTGCGTACCTGTGCTGTGTGTTTTGGCTTCCGTGCCATTGTGGATAGCGCAGATGATTACGGGGCTCAGTGTGTTAATCACTGTGCGCGTGCGTACCTGTGCTGTGTGTTTTGGCTTTCGTGCCGTTGTGGATAGCGCAGATGATTACGGGGCTCAGTGTGTTAATCACTGTGCGCGTGCGTACCTGTGCTGTGTGTTTTGGCTTTCGTGCCGTTGTGGATAGCGCAGATGATTACGGGGCTCGTCCCGTGTGTTAATCACTGTGCGCGTGCGTACCTGTGCTGTGTGTTTTGGCTTCCGTGCCGTTGTGGATAGCGCAGATGATTACGGGGCTCAGTGTGTTATTCACTGTGCGCGTGTGTACCTGTGCTGTGTGTTTTGGCTTTCGTGCCGTTGTGGATAGCGCAGATGATTACGGGGCTCGTCCCGTGTGTTAATCACTGTGCGCGTGCGTACCTGTGCTGTGTGTTTTGGCTTTCGTGCCGTTGTGGATAGCGCAGATGATTACGGGGCTCAGTGTGTTAATCACTGTGCGCGTGCGTACCTGTGCTGTGTGTTTTGGCTTTCGTGCCGTTGTGGATAGCGCAGATGATTACGGGTCTCGTCCCGTGTGTTAATCACTGTGCGCGTGCGTACCTGTGCTGTGTGTTTTGGCTTTCGTGCCGTTGTGGATAGCGCAGATGATTACGGGGCTCAGTGTGTTAATCACTGTGCGCGTGCGTACCTGTGCTGTGTGTTTTGGCTTTCGTGCCGTTGT
>NC_092162.1:43180779-43208279 GCF_045791955.1 Oncorhynchus clarkii lewisi
GGTCAGGTCAGGACGAATTTTGGACCATTCCTCTTTACATTTTCTTGGGATGTCTGGTTTGAACCGCTCTCTTGAGGTCATGCCACAGCATCTTAATCTGGTTGAGGGCAGGACTCTGACTGGGCAACTCCAGAAGGCATATTTTCTTCTGTTCAATCCAGTCTGTTGTTGATTTACTTCTGTGTTTTGTGTTGTTGTCCTGTTGCATCACCCAACTTCTGTTGAGCTTCAAATGGTGGACAGATAGCCTTACATTCTCCTGCAAAATGTCTTGATAAACTTGAGAATTCATTTTTCCGTTGATAATAGCAAGCTGTTCAGGTCCTGAGGCAACAAAGCAGCCCCAAACCATGATGCTCCCTCCACCATACTTTACAGTTGTGATGAGGTTTGGATGTTGCTGTGCTGTGCATTTTTTTTCCACACATAGTGTTGTGTGTTCCTTCCAAACAACTCAACTGTAGTTTCATCTGTCCACAGAATATTTTGCCAGCACTACATCCAGGTTATCTTATAAAACTTCAGGCGTGCAGCAATGTTTTTTTTTGGACAGCAGTTGCTTCATTCGTGGTGTCCACGCATGAACACCATTCTAGTTTAGGGTTTTACGTATCGTAGATTGAGCATTCTGCACTGTGCTCTTGCAGTCATCTTTGCAGGACGGCCACTCCTATGCAGAGTAGCAACAGTGCTGAACTTTATCCATTTATAGACAATTTGCCTTACCGTGTGTAGTTTTGTAACCCTTTCCAGCTTTATGCAAGTCAACAATTCTTAATCTTAGGTCTTCTGAGATCTCTTTTGTTTGAGGCATGGTTCACATCAGCCAATGCTTCTTGTGAATAGCAAACTCACATTTTGTGAGTGTTTTTTATAGGGCAAGGCAGCTCTAAACAACTTCTCCAATCTCCTCTCATTGATTGGACTCCAGGTTAGCTGATTCCTGACTCCAATTAGGTTTTGGAGAAATCATTAGCCTAGGGGCTCACATACTTTCTCCAACCTACACTGTGAATGTTTAAATGATGTATTCAATATAGAAAAATACAGTAATTTGTGTGTTATTAGTTTAAGCACACTGTGTTTGTCTATTGTTGTGACATAGATGAAGATCAGATCCAATTTTACGACCAATTTATGCAGAAATCCAGGTAATTACAAAGGGTTCACATACTTTGTCTTGTCACTGTATGTGACTCGTATCAGGAAAAGAGGCGTGTGTTGCGCGTCACTACGTCACAGGAGAGCCATTTGAACGTAAACCTTTTTTTGGCAGAAACGTCTTCTGGAATATGTGAACTTTTATATGCTTTAATAACAAACTTGTATTCCATCTGTAAATACAAATACAATTGTTAAAGTACAAGCCTAGTTAGTATAGCCACAGAAAAAGAGAGCAACCTTTCCGCTAGCCATGATTGGCTTAGATAATGTGTGGGGTGGACATGCCGAGAGATGAGTTCTGATTGGTCTGCCATGTAGCATGCTTCTGTCTATAATATGAGCTGGTATTTATGTGTAGCTAATTCTTTCTAACGCAGCTTTTTTGAAAGTAATCACGTAGTAGAACTGCATAAGTGTTGCTCTCCACTGTCTGGAGGACCGAGTTTTGAAATCAGTGGAATTAGAGTACGATAGCTAAGGAGATGGAGAACATTCTGGCGTTTGATTGCAAATATGCAGACGGAGTTGAAAAGAGAACACACAGACGGCTGTTGTATAAAACACCTGTCTCTGGATTACATCTTCAAACTAAGGGCAATCATGGCGTCCGTGACAGAGAGGAAGAAGTGTCCATCCATGTATATGGGTAAGGTAGTCTAGCTAGCAACATTTTCAGATATTACACGTTTCTAATTTAGTAAGAAAGTAATTTTCATTTCAAGTTAAAGTGTACTGTTAGCTAGCTAGCTAACGTTAGCTGGCTGGCTGCCTAGCTAACGTTACGTGTATGATCTGTGTAGTTATATTATTCGTATCTCAGAGACATTTGCATTGCTAGTTATAACCTAATGTTGGCTAGCAAAAGATCTGGGTTGAAATGCTACCTGCAGATTCATGCAGGGTAGTGACGTTATGATTTGTGATTATGGTTAGTTGTTTAGCTAGATAGTTACATGTCTAAACAAAAGACTCCACTATGCAAGTAACAATTTCAATAGAATGTTCACTGCGACAACAACATTTGCTCTGGAAGTATGCTCCGATATCCGAGCATTCTCGTCTCAGTTTGCAAGAGCAAAAAACATTGGCAAAAAAGTGTAATTAAATTGTTGCTAGTAGCACAGATGCAGTCACCAACACTCTGGATAACATAAAACCACCCTAACCAGCTCTGCTAGGGCAAGTAAAATTGTCAGAGTGAGCTGTTCTCTCATTTGTGTCTGGAAGTAGCTAGCAAGCTAGCCAACATAAGCCAGTTAGCTTGGGTGCTTGACTACAGCTGTGAGGGTCAGAACGCTCCGATCAACCCTACTCTTCGGCCAGAGCGTTAAGTGCTAGGTAGTAACCAAACTTTTCCAATAGAACACTTTTTTCAGACACTTTCCAAACCAACAAACCAAGCGCTGCCTCATTCCGCGTTCAACAGGAAGTGACGTTCTGATGACATGATAATCCCTCATGATATGAAGTGTAGAAGGGGGGGGGTGTGATTGACCTACATTCTTTCTAGTCTAATCTGTTAATAAGAGAACTTTAGAGAAAAAGGGAACTCTCTTTAGTAGATTATCAACAACCAGTAGAGAAGACACTGAACCAGAGAGGAGAGAGAGAAGAGAGGAGGAGGGGAATGGCCAACATGATACTCCAATAGTACTAGTGAACCATACTGGCAGAGTACCTGACCACTGTGACTGACCCAAGATTAAGGAAATCCTTGACTATGTACAGACTCAGTGAGCATAGCCTTGCTATTGAGAAAGGCCACAGTAGGCAGACCTGGCTCTCAAGAGAAGACAGGCTATGTGCACACTGCCCACAACATGAGGTTGCAATTGAGCTGCAATTCCTAATCTCCTGACAAATGTATGACCATATTAGAGACACATATTTCTTTACACAGACTCACAAAGAATATGAGAACAAATCCAATTTGAACTCCCATATCTACTAGGTGAAATACCACAGTGTGCCATCACAGCGGCAAAATTTGTGAGCTGTTGCCACAAGAAAAAGGCAACCAGTGAAGAACAAACACCATTGTAAATACAACCCATATTTACGTTTATTTATTTTCCCTTTTGTACTTTAACTATTTGCACATCGTTACAACACTTTATATAGACACATAATGACATTTGAAATGTGTTTATTCTTTTGGAACTGTAATGTTTACTGTACATTTTTATTGCCTATTTCACTTTAGTTTTATTATCCACTTCACTTGCTTTGGCAATATTAACATGTGTCTCCCATGCCAATGAAGGCCATACATTAGAGAGAGAGAGAGAGAGAGAGAGAGAGACAGAGAGACAGAGAGAAAGACACAGAGAGAGACAGAGACAGAGAGACAGAGAGAAAGACACAGAGAGAGACAGAGACAGAGACACAGAGAGAGAGCGAGAGAGAGAGAGAGAATGAGAGAGAGAGAGAGAGAGAGAGAGAGAGACAGACAGACAGACAGAGAGAGAGACAGAGAGAGAAAGAGAGAGAGAGAGAGAGACAGAGAGAGAGACAGAGAGAGACAGAGAGAGAGAGAGACAGAGAGAAAGACAGAGAGAGAGACAGAGACAGAGACAGAGAGAGAGAGAGTAAGAGATAGAGAAAGAGAGAGAAAGAGAGAGAGAGAGAAAGAGAGAGAAAGAGAGAGAGAGAGAAAGAGAGAGAAAGAGAGAGAGAGAGAAAGAGAGAGAGAGACAGAGAGAGAGACACAGAGAGAGACAGAGACAGAGAGAGACAGAGAGACAGAGAGAGAGAGAATAAGAGAGAATAAGAGAGAGAGAAAGAGAGAGAGAGAAAGAGAGAGAGAAAGAGAGAGAAAGAGAGAGAGAAAGAGAAAGAGAGAGAGAGAGAAAGAGAAAGAAAGAGAGAGAATGGAAAGTAAAGCTGAGAGGTGAGGTGGGAGGAAGAGAAATTAAGTCAGAGGAAGAAGAGGATGCCAAGTAGAGAGAGGAGGGGGATGGCCAACACAATACCCTAACAGTGCTAGAGACCCAAAGAGAGAGGAGAGAAGAGACAGAGCAGAAGACGAGGAATGGCCAGTATGAACAGCCTTGCATTGCTAAGCGCCATGTTTATATATTTAGCTGAGGTAATGGTGGGGCAAGTGATGATCATCTAGTCTATGCTAAACTCAATAGAGGCTGTGGAAAAGCAACCTGAGCTAGCTTGGGGGGTAGAAAAGAAAGTCTGAAACTCAATGGCATTCTACATTCTACTGGCAGACAGAGAGACGAGAGAGAGGAAGGCTTTGAGCTGTGTTGTACCTTATTATAATGGCAGACATCACAGTGTACTCTTCATGTGAACAGGTCTTAATGTAGGCACCACTAGTGCTCTCTCTCTCTTTCTCTCCGGGCTTTCCCCTTCCTCAGATAACAGCTGTTTCTGATTACATTTAAACTAAGAAGCCCGAGTTTAAAAACATAATAAAAAAGTCAAAGTGAAAGCATGTTAGAACTGTTGCCTCTGAAGCTGCTATCAATATGAGCGTGTGTAGCATCTGGATCGCTGTGGGTAGATCCACTCCCGGTCTTTTAAACGGCACATCTTGCACCCAGACCTCAGAGCTGTCTTTGGGGTCTTTGAGGGTAGTTCAGGCATGTCAAATTTCATTGTGACTAGCGGTTAATGTGCTTTATAAAAACCCACTTATCACTTCTTCTTTCCCCGTGAACAAACTACACATGAAATACTTTATAGGCTCTTAAATGTCTTGTAGCCTGCCGAGAGATACAGACGGGGATGAAGGGGACAGGGGAGAAATACTGGAAGCAGAGGAGAGGAATGAAGAAAGGAAGGGAGACAAACACACACACCTGGGAGGTGTACTGCTGTGTGGTGGGGAGGGGGGGCACCACAGCCTCCATGAGGGCACCGTGACTTATCCGGCAGTGTTTTCATTCCAGGCCTCTCTACCCCCTGTCCAGAACACTGTGTGTGTGTGTGTGTGTGCTTACATATCAGTGCTTGTGTGTGTGTGTGTGTGTGTGTGTTTGTTTGCCTATAGATGCCTCGGTTGGATTGAACAACGATTTGTAGTGCCTGCCATTGGCTGGATCTAAATGAACCGTTGGAACACGGGGTTATTTCAGGGCCAGGTGAGAGAGAAAAGAGAAGGACCATGTTTGCTGTAGTCTACTGTTTACTGGGTGACAGTCAGTCCCACCCTCCCTCTGGTGGTTCAACAGGCCACTGCTCTATACTGTATACTGCCTTTTACATGAAGCCTTTACATTTCACATTGTTATGCAATGATGATTTTTTACTAATGAGCTTGAACTAGAGATTAGCTGCAGTACTGTATACCTCTCTTCCACGGATCAGGTGTGTTAAGACGACAGCTACAGTACTGTATACCTCTCTTCTACGGATCAGGTGTGTTAAGACGACAGCTACAGTACTGTATACCTCTCTTCTACGGATCAGGTGTGTTAAGACGACAGCTACAGTACTGTATACCTCTCTTCTACGGATCAGGTGTGTTAAGACGACAGCTACAGTACTGTATTCCGCTCTTCTACGGATCAGGTGTGTTAAGACGACAGCTACAGTACTATATACCTCTCTTCCACGGATCAGGTGTGTTAAGACGACAGCTACAGTACTGTCTACGGATCAGGTGTGTTAAGACGACAGCTACAGTACTATATACCTCTCTTCCACGGATCAGGTGTGTTAAGACGACAGCTACAGTACTGTATGCCTCTCTTCTACGGATCAGGTGTGTTAAGACGACAGCTACAGTACTGTATGCCTCTCTTCTACGGATCAGGTGTGTTAAGACGACAGCTACAGTACTGTATACCTCTCTTCTACGGATCAGGTGTGTTAAGACGACAGCTACAGTACTGTATTCCGCTCTTCTACGGATCAGGTGTGTTAAGACGACAGCTACAGTACTGTATTCCGCTCTTCTACGGATCAGGTGTGTTAAGACGACAGCTACAGTACTGTATACCTCTCTTCTACGGATCAGGTGTGTTAAGACGACAGCTACAGTACTGTATTCCGCTCTTCTACGGATCAGGTGTGTTAAGACGACAGCTACAGTACTGTATACCTCTCTTCCACGGATCAGGTGTGTTAAGACGACAGCTACAGTACTGTATACCTCTCTTCCACGGATCAGGTGTGTTAAGACGACAGCTACAGTACTGTATACCTCTCTTCTACGGATCAGGTGTGTTAAGACGACAGCTACAGTACTGTATTCCGCTCTTCTACGGATCAGGTGTGTTAAGACGACAGCTACAGTACTGTATACCTCTCTTCCACGGATCAGGTGTGTTAAGACGACAGCTACAGTACTGTATACCTCTCTTCCACGGATCAGGTGTGTTAAGACGACAGCTACAGTACTGTATACCTCTCTTCCACAGATCAGGTGTGTTAAGACGACAGCTACAGTACTGTATACCTCTCTTCTACGGATCAGGTGTGTTAAGACGACAGCTACAGTACTGTATACCTCTCTTCTACGGATCAGGTGTGTTAAGACGACAGCTACAGTACTGTATTCCGCTCTTCTACGGATCAGGTGTGTTAAGACGACAGCTACAGTACTGTATACCTCTCTTCCACGGATCAGGTGTGTTAAGACGACAGCTACAGTACTGTATACCTCTCTTCCACGGATCAGGTGTGTTAAGACGACAGCTACAGTACTGTATACCTCTCTTCTACGGATCAGGTGTGTTAAGACGACAGCTACAGTACTGTATTCCGCTCTTCTACGGATCAGGTGTGTTAAGACGACAGCTACAGTACTGTATACCTCTCTTCCACGGATCAGGTGTGTTAAGACGACAGCTACAGTACTGTATACCTCTCTTCCACAGATCAGGTGTGTTAAGATGACAGCTACAGTACTGTATACCTCTCTTCCACGGATCAGGTGTGTTAAGACGACAGCTACAGTACTGTATACCTCTCTTCCACAGATCAGGTGTGTTAAGACGACAGCTACAGTACTGTATACCTCTCTTCCACAGATCAGGTGTGTTAAGACGACAGCTACAGTACTGTATACCTCTCTTCCACGGATCAGGTGTGTTAAGACGACAGCTACAGTACTGTATGCCTCTCTTCTACGGATCAGGTGTGTTAAGACGACAGCTACAGTACTGTATACCTCTCTTCCACGGATCAGGTGTGTTAAGACGACAGCTACAGTACTGTATACCTCTCTTCCACGGATCAGGTGTGTTAAGACGACAGCTACAGTACTGTATACCTCTCTTCTACGGATCAGGTGTGTTAAGACGACAGCTACAGTACTATATACCTCTCTTCCACGGATCAGGTGTGTTAAGACGACAGCTACAGTACTGTATACCTCTCTTCTACGGATCAGGTGTGTTAAGACGACAGCTACAGTACTGTATACCTCTCTTCTACGGATCAGGTGTGTTAAGACGACAGCTACAGTACTGTATACCTCTCTTCCACGGATCAGGTGTGTTAAGACGACAGCTACAGTACTGTATTCCTCTCTTCTACGGATCAGGTGTGTTAAGACGACAGCTACAGTACTACAGTACTGTATGCCTCTCTTCTACGGATCAGGTGTGTTAAGACGACAGCTACAGTACTGTATTCCGCTCTTCCACGGATCAGGTGTGTTAAGACGACAGCTACAGTACTGTATACCTCTCTTCTACGGATCAGGTGTGTTAAGACGACAGCTACAGTACTGTATTCCGCTCTTCCACGGATCAGGTGTGTTAAGACGACAGCTACAGTACTGTATACCTCTCTTCTACGGATCAGGTGTGTTAAGACGACAGCTACAGTACTATATACCTCTCTTCTACGGATCAGGTGTGTTAAGACGACAGCTACAGTACTATAGCGTATCCAGCCATTACAGGAAGCAGTAGTATCTCTATTCTCTCCAGCGTATATAGGAGCCATACAGTCCAGCCCAGAGAGAGTTCCTCCTTCCCATGATGCCTTTCAAGTCCTCTAATCCCCAGCTTCATTTGATGCTGTTCCCTCTGCTGTTAAAGGAGGCTTTTATCTGCTCAATATTAATACTGTGCCGGGAGAGGAGGGGGGCGCTCAGGCACGGTACTTAATAGAAATATAAATTATTCACATGGAGCGTCTTCTGGTAGGCACATAGGCTAGTATCGATATATGTACACAAATCAGATCATGATTGGGGCTTTGTTGCATACAATCAAAACAAAATGTATTCATAAATTCAGCCCATGAGGGAAAGAGTGTGGTCTTTTTGAAGAAATTCTCATTATTGGGAGAGGAAAGGGGTTGGGGGAAGAGAGATAAGAACAAATGAATGCAGAGTACACCGGGAGGGGTAATAAATATAAGCTCAACAAGTGCCAAATGTTGCTTGCTAGTTGGTGTTTTTGCCTCTGGAGCTGTACTGTGTGTGTGTGTGTGTGTGTGTGTGTGTGTGTGTGTGTGTGTGTGTGTGTGTGTGTGTGTGTGTGTGTGTGTCCCCAACTCCAGTGAAAAGTGAAAAGTACAAATCAATGCAGTATGGGCTCCCAGTGGCAGCTGTGCTGTATAACAGGGCTGAGCTCTGACACCCCACAAGGGCTCTCCTCTCCTCTCCTCTTACTCTCCTCCCCTTTCATCTACTTGGCATCCTCTTCTTCCTCTGACTTAATTTCTCTTCCTCCCACCTCACCTCTCAACTTTACATCTCTCTCTCTCTCTCTCTCTCTCTCTCTCTCTCTCTCTCTCTCTCTCTCTCTCTCTCTCTCTGTCTCTCTCTCTCTCTCTCTCTCTCTCTCTCTCTCTCTCAATTCAATAAAAGGGGCTTTATTGGGAAACGTGTTTACATTGCCAAAGCAAGTGAAATAGACAAACAAAAGTCAAAATAAACAATAAAACATTAACAGTAAACATTACACAAAAGTTACTAAGGAATAGAGACATTTCAAATGTCATGTTATGTCTATATACAGTTTTGTAACGATGTACACAAGTACAATATAGGTTGTATTTACAATGGTGTTCTTCACTGGTGGTAATTCCATAGAGAGCCTTTTTATTCTCTATTTTGGTTAGGTCGGGGTGTGACTAGGGTTGGTGATCTAGTGCATTTATTTCTATGTTGGCCTGGTATGGTTCCCAATCAGAGGCAGCTGTTTATCGGTGTCTCTGATTGGGGATCATATTTAGGCAGCCATTTCCATCTTGTTTTTGTGTAGTTGCCTGGGAGCACTGCATTTGCTACACGTTTCGTTTGCTGTTTATTGTTTTTGTGAGTTTCATTTAATAAACATGTGGAACTCTATGTGCAAATACAATATAGCAAGTAAAACACTGGAATGGTAGATTTGCAGTGGAAGAATGTGCAAAGTAGAGATAGAAATAATGGAGCAAAATAAATAAATAAATACAGTAGAGGAAGAGGTAGTTGTTTGGGATAAATTATAGATTGGCTATGTACAGGTGCAGTAATCTGTGAGCTGCTCTGACAGCTGGTGCTTAAAGCTAGTGAGGGAGATAAGTGTTTCCAGTCCCAGAGAAGTTTTTGAAGTTCGTTCCAGTCATTGGCAGCAGAACTAGAAGGAGAGGCGGCCAAAGGAAGTATTGGTTTTGAGGGTGACCAGAGAGTCACCTGCTGGAGCGCGTGCTACAGGTGGGTGCTGCTATGGTGACTAGCGAGCTGAGATAAGGGGGGACTTTACCTAGCAGGGTCTTGTAGATGACCTGGAGCCAGAGGGTTTGGCGACGAGTATGAAGCGAGGGCCAGCCCACGAGAGCGTCTGCTGTTAATGATAATGCAGAGGATTCTCCCAAGACCGCTGTTGCCGCATATCCCACGGTAGTTATTGGGGTCAAATTTGTCTCCACTTTGTGGATTGGGGCGATCAGTCCTTGGTTCCAAATATTGGGAAGATGCCATAGCTGAGGAGGATGTTAAAAAGTTGACGTACATTCAATTGGAATTTGTGATCTGTATATTTGATCATTTCATTAAGGATACCATCAACACCACAGGCCTTTTTGGGTTGGAGGGTTTGTATTTTGTCCTGTAGTTCATTCAATATCATTTGATAATCCAGTGGGTTCTGGTAGTCTTTAATAGTTGATTATAAGATTTGTATTTGATCATGTATATGTTTTTGTTGTTTGTTGTTTGTTATAGAGCCAAAAAGATTGGAGAAGTGGTTTATCCATACCTCTCCATTTTGGATAGATATCTCTTCGTGTTGTTAGTTTAGTGTTTTCCAATTTTCTCAGAAGTGGTTAGATTCTATGGATAATTCAATTAGCTGATTTCTGACGTGCTGTTCCTTCTTTTTCTGTCGTGTATTTCTGTATTGTTTTAGTGATTCACCATCGTGAAGGTGTAGGCTCAGGTTTTCTAGGTCTCTATGTTTTTGTTTGGATAGGTTTCTCAAGGTCTTTCTTAGGTTTTTGTATTCTTCATCAAAACCATTTGTCATTGTTGTTAATTTCCTTAGGTTGTCTGCTTGAAATGTTTTGATGTGATGTATAAACTGTTAAGGTTTTCTACTGCCAAGTTCACACATTCACAATTACAGTGAAACGTTTTGTCCAGGAAGTTGTCTGTAAGTGATTGAATTTGTTCTTGCCTAATTGTATTTTGGTAGGTTTCGACACTACTTTTCTTCCAGGATTTGTAAAAGAGTTGCAAGCACCAGACAAATTTAAAATTGTTCCAAAGTGTCAGTTTGTCTCGAAGAATCGTCATGGAGCGAATGACTGACATGGCACAAGATATCGAAAAAACGTTGAAGGACTCCGCAAGAAATGTCGTATTTTTGTCTTTGGCGTGTGATGAAACGACTAACACAACAAATACCGCCCAATTTGCCATTTTTGTGCTTGGGATTACCGCTGAGTTTGACACAAGGGAGGAATTGCTGTCTTTGGAAGCCATGCATGGCACTACCAGAGGTGAGGACTTGTTTGAGTCTCGGCTATGAACAAATTTGAGCTACGGTTTGAGCTACGGTGGCCTTACTACAGATGGAGTGCCATCCATGGCCGGCTCAAAAAAGGGGTTTTTAGTGAAAAAATAAATTAGTTGTCTCAGTCTTGATCCAAGTGATTTAACTGTGTGCAACTACATCATACATTAAGAAAGTCTGTGTGCACAGTCCCTGAAGCCGAACAATGTAATGGAAACTGTAGTGTCGACCATCAATTTTATCAAAAGCAAAGGGATGAATAACCGCCAATTTTAGGAGCTAGTGAGTGATCTTGAATCGGAGTATGGTGATCTGGTTTACCACTGTGAGATGCGATGCTTGAACCGTGGAAACACACTCGCGCGGTTTTACGGACTGAAGGATGAAGTACAACAATTCATAGAGATGAAGGGGAAACCTGTCGGGGAACTGAGTGATGACAAGTGGATGTGTGATCTGATCTTCATGGTGGACATAACCAAGTATCTGTCTGACTTGGAAGTCAAGCGCCAAGGGCCAAACCAGCGATCTCAAGGAGTGAGCAGTTGCTTGATTATGGTGTCACAAGCACTTTCTTGCCTTTCATTCTGCAGCCTGCTGGTCAGATCCAGAAAGACGTTGGCGACAACGATGCTGCTCTCTACAAGTGTTCTATAATTACAGTGCATCTTACCGTCTGCAAACCTTTCTTAGCAAGTTCTAGCTAAAATAAATTGTGTTAGCCGCTAATGCTAATCGCTAGTTAAATTATCTCCTAAATGTACTAAGTCAAAGCAATCTTAGCTGGCTAATATAGCCTAGTATCGATGCTGGTCTAGGCCTAGATAAGCATGTTGTTTGTGCAAGGGTATCTTAAAAATCAGAGAGGAACAGGCAAAGCATGAATATGTTAGCTAGCTACACTTGGTAAGAAAACATGTCATGTAACATCTAATTAGGGTTCCCTGGAAACACTGACCAACATGGTTCCTACCCTGTCAATAACTCCTCCCTGGCATCTTCATTCGTTGTCATGTCAAACAAGGTATTCTAGGTGATGGCCACTATATTCAAACTATAGAATCAGAATAACTCATTATATTTCCATGATTCCAACAGTTCACCAATTAACTAGGCCTGGATGTTTTTACCCATATCATGCAGCTCTGTGGGGCACAATGTGGAAATGATAATAACATGGCAAGAAATGCAGAAATGGATGAAAAATGCTTCTTTGTTGTTGTTTGAAGTTGGATTGAACAGTATAAAACAAACAGAATGAAGAACACCCCCAATGAAATCACTTCTAATGTAGGTTTTTCCACCTTCGGGTCATGAACTACTCAGAAAGCATATTGAGAACTTTTATTCAAAAACATTAAATACTGTAATAAATGAGAAAAACACCGTGCTATGATATATTGGCCATATCGCCCAGCCCTAAATGAAATACAGTGTCTGATTCCCCTGTGACACTGGGCCAACTATACCCACCACACTAGCTGCACAGAAAAGATGCCTCAGGACACATAAAGGGCTGCTGCTGGGGGGAGAAAACATGGAATTCCTGGTCATGGGGGACAGTCGCAGGGTTGGGCATTGTTGTCAGGTGGAAGTCAGGGCGACTGGGCGAGAAAGAGCTCTGTCACGGCACAAATCAATAACCGCTTCTCCTCTTACTGTCTGAATAGTCTGGCACGTCGATAAGCTTGCCTCAATGAGACTACGTCTGTCTGGGGAACTCAAGCAGGGATAGTTGCTTCACTACTAGAGGCTGGTCGACTATTATGTTTAGTTAAAGCAGTGTACTGTACTGTACTTCACTCTGCTGGTGTGAACATGAAATGGAACTCCTTTTGAAGCTGGGTGCTCCAGCTAAAACAAGCACCGCATATATCTAGAAAAGGGTCTTATGTGGCACAGATAGAGAGGAAGCCAGCTGGCACCCTACAGAGAGAGACACTGAGGCAGGTCCCTAGGGTGTATGTGTCAGGTCTCTCACCCTTGCAGTGCGGCCGATGGTGACACACTCACACACACTCACTTTTTCCCTTCAGCGAAAATCAACACCAGATGCTCTCTCCCTGCATATTGATTGTGTACGGGAGGAGAGAAAGAGAGAGGAAATAAAGACAGAGAGAGGGAGAGAGATAGAGAGAGAAAGAGATGAAGCGAGAGAGAGAGGGTGGTAAGAGAGTGAGGTTGGGACAGAGAGACAGAGAGAGGGGTGAGAGAGCGAGGTAGAGAGCCCATCTAGCTCTTTGCAGCACCATAAGTGGGGGCACAGCCGAGGGGATCCTCATTCACATAGACCAGACCAGACCAAACCACTTCTGCCATGTAGGCCTCGCAATGCAAATACAACCTTTCATTGTCACGAGCGACACTTGTCTGCTCTAAGTCTGTTGTTTGTTGATTTCAATTGAAGGATAACTGTGTACAGATAAATTGTACACCCGACCGTAAGCAGCATCACCTTTACTGCCCACCTGCTGTTGTTTTGTTCGGGACGAATCGGGCAAATACATCACATTTCACCATATCGTTCAGGGCTACGCCAAGCTACGGCTAAAAGGCGATAGATGCAGAGGACAAGTAAGTGTAACCTTATGGTGGTGAAGGAAAAGAGGGTGTGAGAGGGTAGAGGGGGGCTGGGGGTGTGTGTGTGTGTTATCACTGACCTCGGTGATGCGGGGGTTGGTACACTTGACGTTCTTGCTGGAGAGGTCTAGCCAGCGGGGATTGAGGGGTGGACAGTGGTGGCGCAGGGTACAGCGGCCCTCTCCACTACACCAGCCGCACTGGAACTTCCTCTGGGCCTTCAGACACATGCCACAGCTGTCCCTCTGGGCCGCACACTTATACAGGTGCACTGTGGGATTCAGGAGGACTCAGGTTAAACACAACAGTGCTGGAAACAGGAAACAGCATTTGATTTGACAACCTAACATTATAATGACTGCAGTGTAATGTAGTAGTGTACTGTATTCCTGGAGGATTTCTTTGGTTAAAACATGAGATTTTTTTAACAAGGATACAACTGTGCTCTTCATTTGTTTGGGTAAAAGCGGGTATTATGCTGTGTCTGACTGGTCTCCAGCTGAGACAAGATGTTATTTGACAAGAAACATCTGTTTTATGTGTTGGTGAGATATGTCAACAAATTTGAGTGTGTGTGTGTGTGTGTTTGTGTGTGTGTGTGTGTGTGTGTGTGTGTGTGTGTGTCAGTCTTACCTTGTATTTTATCTGGGTTGTCTATAATGAAGTTGCCGTTCCAGACCACTGAGAAATCCACTGGCAACTCACTGATCTTCATCCCTTCATAAAGATACTGCAGGAGGGAGGGAGGGAGGGAGGGAGGGAGGGAGGGAGGGAAAGAAAGAGAGGTGGGGAGAGAGGGAGGAAAGAGCGCAAAAAAGAGGGGAAGATGGAAAGACAGAGCAAAAGAAAGGGAAAGAGAGAGAAAAAGAGAGGGAAAGGGGGGGAGAATAAATCATTTCAGCATGAGAATCTTAAACCCCAGCCCCAACCCTGAGCCTGGTACCCCAACGTTGCTACAACCTTGCATCACCACCTCATTTGAGAGGAGAGTTAAGTGGAAGGCTTCAGGATTTGGATGTCCCCTTCTTTCACAGAGCTGCTGTCCTGAGATGCCTCCCTCCTGGCAGTTTGTGTGTGTCCTCTAGGAAAAGGGCTGGAGGGCAGAGCCTTACTGCAGTCCTCTCCTGTGTAATTACCCAGGACCCATCTCTCCCCCAGCCTCCCCACTGACAGGGCACCGCTGCTGGATACAGGTGACATGGCCAGGGGCCTCACACCACCGGAGCTGGTTTTTCTCAGACACTGATACTCACTGACAGGTTGGCAATCATTGACATTCATTGACACAGAGTGAAAGTGGGCTTAAGTGCAAAATGGGAATTGATATTGTGCTATAAACGGAGTGAATGTAGGCGATAACCGGGGTGTTGTGGTGATATAGTGAAAATAATGTAATGTGGATACATCTGGCTTCGTGAATAAGAGAGAGATGGAAAATGTGTGTTTTCATTTGAATACACACACAGTATGCTGTGTTCATGTGCCGTGAGTGTTTGTGTCCTCTCCTGCAGTATGTGTGTATGTGAACGTGAGCCTTTGCTTTCCATCGCGCGTTTTAGCGTGTCTCCATGCCCTGCAGTGTGTACCCACCGAGCTGTTCTGACACTGTACAGAGGAGCTGTTGAAGCGCAGGGCGGTGACTCGGTGGCTGACCCCCTGGATGTGGAGGACACACTCGTACCCCCGCTGGCCTGACTGGGGCTGGGGGAGGTTCCGGGCCTTCAGTGTGATGGGCTTCACCTCCCCGGCCGGGATCAGAATCTCCTCCGAACGTACCAGCTGAGGACAGTCCTGGAGAGGGGGGACGGGAGAGTCAAAGGTATATAACATATAATAAATAAATATAACAACAGACAAACAAACACAGCAAGGCCAGCTGGGTAAAAATAGTGTTCTCTTGGTACGTGAGAGACAGGGGAAGTGGTGGAGGGAGAGGAGAAGCAACAGCAGGGTCAAACAGGGTCATACGGGCGTCACTTCCTGGCTGGTGCTGGAGAGTGTTGGCTGCTCCACTTCTTCCACTCCAAAGCCTTTCTCACATAATAGGATCAATTCAGATGGTCAACCTTCCAAAATGCTGCCGGTGCTTTGCGACTGATGACAACTGACAGCCGGAGGAGAACTCTGCTGGATCATAGCAGGCCGGGGGAGAGGGGAGGCCAATAATAGCTACAGCAGTGTGTGTGTGTGTCTGTGAGAGAGTGTGTGCTACGTATCAGTCATTGCTGCCGCAGTAGGTCTCTGTGGAGTGTGTGAAAAGGGAAGTGTGAAGAGAGAGAGAGAGTGGCAACTGTCCTCATCTCTTCTGCAGCAGAAGTCTATCCTCTCTCTCAGGCAGACAGATCAATGGATTACTTTACACCCCGATAGGTAAACACACTCCTTAACCACAGTCACACAGCAGGGTGTGAGCAGCCAACATCAGTGAAATCTCTTATCAAAGAACACACAAACACACACACACACACACACACACACACACACACACACACACACACACACACACACACACACACACACACACACACACACACACACACACACACACTGTGCCACTCATACACATAAACAAACTGATTGATCTTGTCAAAACATCCCATTGTTACAGAGGTGTTAAAAGGCTCTAATAATCGACTTCTAATTGCTAGTACCAAATACAGAGGGTTTGAATGGCAAACGTCAATATGGAGGGGCTTAGATGTGTCTGTCTGGAGACATGCCCCTCAGGCTGATAGGAGAGAGAGAGAGCGAGTGTGCTTGTGTGTCTGCAGTACGTACCTCAGAGGCGTTGACACGTCCCTCTTGGAAGGAGCAGCTGGAAGGGTCGTGGGTACACAGGTTTCGGTACTTGCACCAATGGCAGCGGAAGGCACTGTTCACGCAGGACAGACACCTGCACGGAGGGACAGACAGATGGACAGGACACACACTCAGGAAGCTGCGCTAGTCAAGTGGGAGGAGGATGGCACAAAAGGAGCAACCGAGTGCAGCAGATCCCAAGTGGGCACATGCTGTTGATGCCCTTGTGGTTGGCACGGTACCTCCTAGTTCCTATACAAGTCTGCCAACCCCGACAGCCCTGTGGTTTGTAGTGGCACTATAACCGCTATGTATGACTAGAGGCAGCAGTACAGCATAGTGCAGGCCCCAATTGCTCCCTATTCTCTACATATGCAGTACTTATGACCCAAAAGTAGTGCACTAAATAGGGAATAAAGTGTTTCAAAAAGGTTATTTGGCTGTCCCCATAGGAGAACACTTTTTTGTTCCAGGTAGAACCCTTTTTGGTTTTTAGGTTGAACCCTTTTTGGTTCCATTAAGAACCCACTGTGGAAAGGGTTCTACCTGGAACCAATAAGGGTTTTACCTGGCACCGAAAGGGTTCTACCTGGAACCAATAAGGGTTTTACCTGGCACTGAAAAGGTTCTACCTGGAACCAATAAGGGTTTTACCTGGCACCAAAAGGGTTCTACCTGGAACCAATAAGGGTTCTTCAAAAGGGTTCTCCTATGGGAACAGCAGTAGAACCCATTTAGGTTTTAGATAGCACCTTTTTTTCTAAGAGTGTAGGGTACAAAGTCAGGGAAGGAGTGAGGTAAAGTGAGTTATGGGGACAAATAAGATGTTGGCACAGCTTGATCCTGTCATTACCATTAGGCCAGTATTGTTGTAATGCGATTGTAATTACCAGCTGGCAGGGGGCACAGTGCCCGCGTGCTGCTGTAGATGCCCTGGGCAGGGTGGGAATGGGGGAGTGGGGTAGAGATGTAGCTGGCATCTTCTGTGCATGTATACTGCACGCATACCCCCCCCCCCCCCCCCCCCCCCCAACCTCAAACCATGTCCCTGTGCTCATCCTGTGCTAAATGAGATGAGGGAGGAGGGTTGGAGGATATAGAGGGATGGCAAACAGCAGACGCAGCCTAGGGGAGAGGATGACGACAGGATGTGTGTGTGTGCGTGCATACTCTCGTGCCTGTGTGTGTTGCCAACGTTATGCGCATGTGTGCCTGCCAACATGATGGCTCAGATCTCTCAGGAAGCGAGGAAGGGGAAATTAGAGTGTAGTTGTCAGCAGGTTAGGGTGTAGAGCTTCAGGAAGCAAACTCAGTCCCCTAAGGGTAGCATTACAGTGATGTTGATTGAAATGGTTGTAACATTTTCTGACTCTCTTCTGTTTGGATCCCATAGACAGGAAGTCCAGGTCTTTATGACTGTATCTAAAATGGCATCCTATTGTCTACATAGTGCACTACTTTTGACCAGGGCCCCGCAATAGGGTGCCATTTTGGACTAACCCTATGACTGGTACAGTAATTATTCCCTCCGGATAGTCTTACTGTACAGTATATTGAGGAATTCATTGTTGGAGGGAGGTAAAGTCTATGCTTCTATTTTCTTTTCCTTCCCTGCAACGAGGCTGGATAAATGATGCATACTTATGCTGAAATATTCACCAGTGCAAAAGCATGGGAGGGATCTCTGGCAAGCACACTAATTCAGAAGAATGAGGCTGATTCAACCGCCGACATAGCAGTGTGTGTGTCTGTATGTGTGTGTATTTGTGTATCCGTCTATGAGCGTGGTCTCATAGACTAGACATAACATAGTAATCGTAAATCCGAGACACTCAAATTACACTGAACAAAAATATAAACGCAACAAGTGTTGGTTTCATGAGCTGAAACTCATCACGGACAACTTTAGCATTTGAGCTAATTAGCAACATTTCAACTACTTACTACTTTTTAGCTACTTTGCAACTACTCAACATGTTAGCTAACCCTAACCTTAACCCTTTAACTAACACTTCCCCTAACCCTAAACTTAACCCATTAACTAACACTTCCCCTAACACTAAACTTAACCCTTTAGCTAACACTTCCCCTAACCCTTTAACTAACACCTCCCCTAACCCTAAATGTAACCCTTTAACTAACACTTCCCCTAACCCTAACCTTAACCCTTTAACTAACACTTCCCCTAACCCTAACCTTAACCCTTTAACTAACACTTCCCCTAACCCTAAACTTAACCCTTTAACTAACACTTCCCCTAACCTTAACCCTTTAATAACTATCACTTCCCCTAACCCTAACCTTAACCTTATCCTTTTAACCTAAATCCTAAATGTAACCTTACTCTTAAATATTTTAGCTAACCCATTCCATAACCCTAACCTAACCCCTTTCCTAACCCTTCCCCTAACCTTAACCCTTTAACCTAACTCCTCAACTTAACCCTAACTGTAACCCTTTAACCTAACTACTCAACTTAACCATAACCCTTTAACCTAACTCCTCAACTTAACCCTAACCTTAACCCTTTAACCTAACTCCTCAACTTAACCCTAACCCTTTATCCTAACTCCTCAACTTAACCCTAACCTTAACCCAACTCCTCAACTTAACCCTAACCCTTTATCCTAACTCCTTAACTTAACCCTAACCCTTTAACCTAACTCCTCAACTTAACCCTAACCCTTTAACCTAACTCCTCAACTTAACCCTAACCCTTTAACCTAACTCCTCAACTTAACCCTAACCCTTTATCCTAACTCCTCAACTTAACCCTAACTGTAACCATTTATCCTAACTCCTCAACTTAACCCTAACCCTTTATCCTAACTCCTCAACTTAACCCTAACTGTAACCCTTTAACCTAACTCCTCAACTTAACCCTTAACCCTTTAACCTAACTCCTCAACTTAACCCTAACCCTTTATCCTAACTCTTCAACTTAACCCTTTAACCTAACTCCTCAACTTAACCCTAACCCTTTATCCTAACTCCTCAACTTAACCCTAACTGTAACCATTTATCCTAACTCCTCAACTTAACCCTAACCCTTTATCCTAACTCCTCAACTTAACCCTAACCTTAACCCTTTAACCTAACTCCTCAACTTAACCCTAACCCTTTATCCTAACTCCTCAACTTAACCCTAACTGTAACCATTTATCCTAACTCCTCAACTTAACCTTAACCCTTTATCCTAACTCTTCAACTTAACCCTTTAACCTAACTCCTCAACTTAACCTTAACCCTTTAACCTAACTCCTCAACTTAACCCTTTAACTTAACCCTTTAACCTAACTCTTCAACTTAACCCTATAACCTAACTCCTCAACTTAACCCTAACCCTTTATCCTAACTCCTCAACGTAACCCTAACTGTAACCCTTTATCCTAACTCCTCAACTTAACCCTTTAACCTAACTCCTCAACGTAACCCTAACTGTAACCCTTTATCCTAACTCCTCAACTTAACCCTAACTGTAACCCTTTAACCTAACTCTTCAACTTAACCCTTTAACCTAACTCCTCAACTTAACCCTTTAACCTAACTCCTCAACGTAACCCTAACTGTAACCCTTTATCCTAACTCCTCAACTTAACCCTAACTGTAACCCTTTAACCTAACTCCTCAACTTAACCCTTTATCCTAACTCCTCAACTTAACTCTAACCTTAACCTAACTCCTCAACTTAATCCTAACCCTTTATCCTAACTCCTCAACTTAACCCTAACCCTTTAACCTAACTCCTCAACTTAACCCTAACCTTAACCTAACTCCTCAACTTAACCCTAACCTTAACCTAACTCCTCAACTTAACCCTAACCCTTTATCCTAACTCCTCAACTTAACCCTAACCCTTTAACCTAACTCCTCAACTTAACCCTAACCCTTTATCCTAACTCCTCAACTTAACACTAACCCTTTATCCTAACTCCTCAACTTAACCCTAACCCTTTATCCTAACTCCTCAACTTAACCCTAACCCTTTATCCTAACTCCTCAAAGTAACCCTAACCCTTTATCCTAACTCCTCAACTTAACCTTAACCCTTTAACCTAACTCTTCAACTTAACCATTTATCCTAACTCCTCAACTTAACCTTAACCCTTTAACCTAACTCCTCAACTTAACCCTTTAACCTAACTCCTCAACTTAACCCTAACTTAACCCTTCAACTTAACCCTTTAACCTAACTCCTCAACTTAACCCTAACCCTTTATCCTAACTCCTCAACTTAACCCTAACTTAACCATTTATCCTAACTCCTCAACTTAACCCTAACCCTTTATCCTAACTCCTCAACTTAACCCTAACCTTAACCCTTTAACCTAACTCCTCAACTTAACCCTAACCCTTTAACCTAACTCCTCAACTTAACCCTAACTGTAACCCTTTATCCTAACTCCTCAACTTAACCCTAACCCTTTATCCTAACTCCTCAACTTAACCCTAACTGTAACCCTTTATCCTAACTCCTCAACTTAACCCTAACCTTAACCCTTTAACCTAACTCTTCAACTTAACCCTTTAACCTAACTCCTCAACTTAACCCTAACTGTAACCCTTTATCCTAACTCCTCAACTTAACCCTAACTGTAACCCTTTATCCTAACTCCTCAACTTAACCCTAACTGTAACCCTTTATCCTAACTCCTCAACTTAACCCTTTAACCTAACTCCTCAACTTAACCCTTTAACCTAACTCCTCAACGTAACCCTAACTGTAACCCTTTATCCTAACTCCTCAACTTAACCCTAACTGTAACCCTTTAACCTAACTCCTCAACTTAACCCTTTATCCTAACTCCTCAACTTAACTCTAACCTTAACCTAACTCCTCAACTTAATCCTAACCCTTTATCCTAACTCCTCAACTTAACCCTAACCCTTTAACCTAACTCCTCAACTTAACCCTAACCTTAACCTAACTCCTCAACTTAACCCTAACCTTAACCTAACTCCTCAACTTAACCCTAACCCTTTATCCTAACTCCTCAACTTAACCCTAACCCTTTAACCTAACTCCTCAACTTAACCCTAACCCTTTATCCTAACTCCTAACTAACCCTTTATCCTAACTCCTCAACTTAACTCTAACCCTTTATCCTAACTCCTCAACGTAACCCTAACCCTTTATCCTAACTCCTCAACTTAACCCTAACCCTTTAACCTAACTCCTCAACTTAACCCTAACCTTAACCCTTTAACCTAACTCCTCAACTTAACCCTAACCCTTTATCCTAACTCCCCAACTTAACCCTAACCTTAACCCTTTAAGCAAACTCCTCATCTTAACCCTAACCCTTTAACCTAACTCCTCAACTTAACCCTAAACCTTTAACCTAACTCCTCAACTTAACCCTAACATTAACCCCTTTAACCTAACTCCTCAACTTAACCTTAATTAACCTAACTCCTCAACTTAACCCTAACATTAACCCCTTTAACCTAACTCCTCAACTTAACCCTAACCCTTTAACCTAACTCCTCAACTTAACCCTAACATTAACCCCTTTAACCTAACTCCTCAACTTAACCTTAATTAACCTAACTCCTCAACTTAACCCTAACCTTAACCCTTTAACCAAACTTCTCATCTTAACCCTAACCCTTTAACCTAACTCCTCAACTTAACCCTAACATTAACCCTAACTGCTAGCCTAGCTAATGTTAGCCACCTAGCTAGAATTTGTAACATATCATTTATTTTTCAAATTTGTAACATATTGTACGTTTTGCCAATTCGTAACATATAATACAAATTGTAATTCGTAATATATCATATGAAATGGGCGATGGACATCCACAAGTGAATACATACCATGCGTATTGAATAATACTAAATGCTCTGAGACCAGGTTGGTGTGTGTGTGTTATGTCAGCCTTCTAAACTTGAGTAAGTACGAGCTATGCTCCCTGATTACTCCCTGATTATCTGAGTAGACGTGGGAGCTCTTAATAGCGTACACTGTGACTTTGTGTTCCACTCAGACAGGCTCCTCAGACTACAGACACGAGGACACAGTCAGACACTGACACTAGAGAGGAGGAGAGGGTGGAGGGCAGGGGAGAGGCCTTTCAAAACAAAACAGAGGGCTATGACATCCAACAGAGCCAGTGTCAGACTAAGAGCCTACAATAAGCAGTGTTTCTACATGGCAGAGATCCAGGATTCATTATGGCAATTGCCAGAGGTTTCCGTTGTAGAGCTCAAGGGAGGGAACAGTTTAGATCAGATTGCATTAGACATCACAGGGGCTATTTTAGGGTTACGAGGCTCAGACTGAGGGCAGGCAAGGTTAGGAAGTAGGGACACTGTGACATATTCGCACAGTATTGATTCAGTAGTGTGCTCCGGGACTGCAGGACTCCAGGGCCGGGAATTCACAAATACTGATCTAGGATAAGGACCCCCCTATCCATATAATCTTATTCATAATGATCTAAAGGGGAATCTTAGCTGATCCTAGATCAGTAGTGAACACTGGCCCAGGAATGCAGGGGGAGGAGAAAAGGAAGGATACTCACAGTTGGTGGACACTGCAGTTGTAGAACTTGACCTCTGTGCTGATGACCATCTGGCCAGTCTCCTTAGAGTTCAGCCTTAACTCTACACCTGACCAGTCTAGACAGCGAGCAAGATAGAGAAAAGGGAGGGGGGGAGAGAAAGAGATATATAGAGAGAGAACAATGAATGAAGGAAGCACTTACACAAATGACACACTATAATGTGTAGCGGCATGTACCCACCCTTCCAGGCTTCAATGCAACCTGTTTTAGAATACAAATCAAATCAGATTGTGGTAGTCACATCCGCCGAATACAACAGGTGTTGACCGTACAGTGAAATGATTACTTACGAGCCCCTAACCAACCAGTGGAGAAACACACACTAACTCACCCCCATCTTTCTCTTGTAGTAGTCTCTCTACCTTTCCATTGTCAAGAGCACAGCCCTCTTCTTTCTCTAGCAGTCCCTCTATCCCTCAGGTTTCTTCCTTCCCCTCCAGTAGTTTATCCCTCCCCCCCCCCCCCCCCCCCCAGTTTCCACCCCTTCTTTTACCCAATCCTTCTGTCTGTCCCCTGTTCACCTTCTGAGTCCACCGGCGGTCTGGAAGGGGCCCAGAGGGAAGATAGCGGGCTGCAGACAGTGCCGGTGTGGCCACTGCCCAGTTTGGCTAGTCCCGGTGGGTACCTGGTGCCAGTCTCTGCTCTGGGACATGTGGGTCTGAGTGGTTACCAGGTACCTGCTGAGGACCAAGCTGACCCACCCGGCTGGCCACTCATCCCACGCAAACACTCATCTCATCCCACAGTCCGAGTCCAACAACACCAACACACAGTATAACCCATGTTCTCCTTTTTTACTATCTCTTAGTCTCTCCATTACTAGCATCATAGGAAAGCACCATCTGTGACTGCAGTGATTTGGCAGTGTCTGGTAATCTGAACAACATACTCATAGTTATTCTACTATAAAGGCGATAGCAAATCTCTGTGTTATGAAGAATGCTGCCTTGTTATTGAATTTGTTTTGGTTGATGGTGAGTGTCTGGTTCAGATGTAGAATCTTAATTTGATCACTCTTTTGTTGCTGAGAATTTTCCTACACAGCAGGAAATGCAAACGTATTGTGTCTTTGAGTTTTAAAAAGGCTTCTAAAGTTTGTAATTTCCACTTTGAAATTTCAGACTTTCAGATTTCCCCTATTGAAAAATGTATCAACCCGTACAAAAAATACCATTAATTCTAATCCACGTAATAATTCACATTTCCTGTTGCTACAGGATTATTTTTATGCTTTATCAAACTCGGTCAAATTAAGATCCGACATCTGTACATCTACACCAGCATAGAGCCTGCCTGCACGTACAACCTCTCTCCCAGTGAGAGAACAGCAGAGATGTGATGTTTAAAGCAGAAAGCAGGCTCAGGTTTGAGCTCAGATGGTTTTGTGTGGGAGGTTTCAATGACCCTACATACTCTCTTCTCTCTCACTGCACCTGCTGGGGAGATGCATTTTTGCTTTCCCACACACCAGACTGTACACCACCCATCTCAGCCCTGCATTTCAGCTTTGCTTTACAGAATTCTATTTGGCAACTACAAGCACACAGAAAGTCTCCTCTGTTATTTCTGCTGTTCCTGTTCCTGTGTCTGTCATTTAGTTTCCATATCAGGCAGATAAGATGTCTCCCTTTTTCCCTCTCTCCTTCCTCCCTTCCCCAGCTCCTCCACTGCCTCGCCCACCTCTCCCTCACCCTCCTCATCACCCTCCTCATCACCCTCCCGCCTTCTTTTTCAGTCATTACTTCTGCACATGACCAATGTTCTATAATCTATCCCCTGTTAGGCAAGCAGGCAGGCAAGCCTGTCCAGGCTGATGAGGGTCAGGGATGTATGCATGTGTATGTGTATTAGGTCTGGGTGGTATACCTTATTTTACTATATACCGGTATTGATGCACGGACCGGTTTGAGTTTTTACTTTACCTTCTATAACGGTATTTCAACGTTTGGTTTCATTAAATGTGATACGCAACTCTGGCGCGTATAATGTCCGTTTTGATAGTCTTCTCTGTTTGCTACTTGAGTCACCTCGCTCCCTCTCCTCGTGCTGCTAACCACACCAAGCCCTGCCCCCTGTCACTCAAGGAGAGAGCAGTTGTTGGACCACGGAGTCACCAGCACTTTCTTGTCATTCATTCTGCATGGTCAGATGAACGCAATAATGTTGGTGACATGCTGCTTTTCACAAGCGTTCCATAATTACACTCTTCGTTTGTGTATCTTACTGTCTGCAAACTAAGGTTTGCTAGTTTGTATTTTCTTTGCAAGGTGTTGCTAAAATAATTTGTGTTAGCTGCTAATCGCTAGTTAGCTGGCTAAATGTACTAAGAATCAGAGCAAATGTAGCTAGTTAGCTAATACTGCCTGGTACCAGTGCTGATGTAGGCCTAGATAAGCATGTTTGTGCAGGGGTATCTTATCAGAGAGGAATAGGCAAAGCATGAATATGTTGGCTGGCTAACTAGCTACATGAAGTCAGAAAACATGTCATTTAACATCTAATTAGGGTCACCTTGAAACACTGACCAACACTTTGGTTCCTACCCTGTCAATAACTCCTCACTGGTTTATTAATTCATTGTCATGCCAAACAACAATGTATTCTAGGTGATGGCCACTATATTCCAACTATAAAATTTGAATAATCATTATATTTCCATGATTCCAACAGTTCACCAATTAACTAGGCCTGGATGTTTTTACCCATATCATGTCACATTGCACAGTGTGGAAATGATAATCAAAGTACAGGAAATGCAGAAATTGATGAAAATGCTAAATTTTTGTTTTGTTTTGAATCCGATTGAACAGTATACACTGAGAAAGCCCCATTGAAATCACTTATTTTTATTTATTTAATAAAATAAATACAAATATTTAATTTTTATTTAACTAGGCAAGTCAGTTAATTAAGAACACATTTCTTATTTACAATGACAGCCTAGGAACAGTGGGTTAACTGCCTTGCTCAGGGGCAGAAAACATTTATTTTTACCTTGTCAGCTCAGGGATTTGATCTAGCAACCTTTTGGTTACTGGCCCAACACTCTAACCACTAGGCTACCTGCCATTTCTAATGTATGTGTTGCCACCCTGAGTATGAATACTCAGAAAGCATATTTAGAACTTGTATTATTCAAAAACATAAAATACTGTAAAACGTGACAGATATTGTGATATTATATTTTGTCCACTTCGCACAGCCCTAATGTGTATGTGTGTGTGTGTGAGGGGGGATTGTGAGGAGATAAGACATTTATTAGGGGAGAGAAATTTTAGCCCCCACCGAGCACCACCGACTAGGGGACTGATGGGGTAAACATGGCTGCTATTTACTCTCAGAGATGAGATTACAGCAACAGCACACACACACACACACGTGCACACACACACACACACACAGTCTTTGTGACTGGCAAATAGCGATTGTATGCGTGTGATCACCTATGATGTCACACATTAATGTCACATGTTATACATGAATGATCGTCCAGATATGGGGTGAGCTCTCAAATATTTAGGCGCTCACAAAACCTGGGCACCTCATCTCAAGCAGACTGAGAAAATATATATATATATACATATCTTGGAAAGGGACATCATCTTGTTCCAACCTGTTACTAACTCACCATCCTTAAGCTACTCCTTGTTTTCTCCCTCCCCATCATCATCTTAGTCCTACAAGGACCCAGTCTGTGCCTACCTCCACCTCCACAGTGCTAACTGGATTCAGTGCTGTGTGTTAGCCTCATGTGAGGACAGTAATCTGGGCAGCTCTAACCGGCCACAGGCCTTGGTCCCTGGTCCTCCTGCCTCCTTAATGGGCCCAGGGCCCATTGGAGCACACTGCCCAGCAGGAAGACTGGTCTGGGGGCAGGGGGAGCTTGTTATGCTGCCAGCCTGGAGCGCCACCCACGTGGCGGTTTGGATCAATGAAATGACCAGATGTGGGATTAATGAGGGGAGATCAATGTGTGTGTCGTTAAGAGAGTGGAGATGGAAAGAGGGAACATCGAACATCTCGTTAACACACAACCCTACAGGAGCTTATAAATAGCAGAGAGATAAAGTGAAAAAAAGAACTCAAACAAAGGTTGTAATGCCTAAGCCAGCTGCTGCCCTGTGTATAATTGTGTGGCTCCAATCCATCTATCACCTTGAGTTTAATCTACTATGAAATTGTGACGATTGTGTTGACGATTGTGATTAGGGATCCTTGCCAAATGCATAAGGTGTGTGTGTATATACAGTTGAAGTCGGAAGTTTACATACACCTTGGCCAAATGCATTTAAACTTTCACAATTCCTGACATTTAATCCTAGTAAACATTCCCTGTTTTAGGTCAGTTAGGATCACCACTTTATTTTAAGAATGTCACATGACAGAATAATAGTAGAGAGAATGATTTATTTCAGCTTTTATTTTATTCATCACATTCCCAGTGGGTCAGAAGTGTACATACACTCAATTAGT